>NW_009954537.1:412963-421491 GCF_000747805.2 Chaetura pelagica | reverse complement strand
CTTTCCCTGATCTGAATTTTCAGCTTCAGGTCTGTTCAGCTATGTACCAAATTCTGCTTGACTAGACACAGAGTAAATGAAGAAAAAAAAAGCTGCTGGCCACAGAGGGAACTTAGTTGAAGACTTCATATTGACAAATTGTGGCCAACTATTTTTAGAATACCATCAATGACAATAAAAAACAACACTGTGAACCATAATACTAGTTCCTGATTATTTTTGTATGTGCAAGAGGACTTAAAGCACCCACAACTGAACAGCCTTCAACGAAGGGGTTCACTGTATATTTGCTTTGAGGAATGTTGTTTTTTCTTTCTGTTTGTCTCTCCCTGTTACCACAATGCTATACAATCTGTCTCTCCAGACTTACGACTCTGTCAAAATCAATTCCAAACGCTCCCATGAGCTTGCACTGATCAATCCACTATGCATGTAATTCCTATGGGATGAGGCTAGCAGAAATTAAAACAACATTTTGTGGAGACAAAGATACTAAAGCAGTGTAAGCAAGAGATAGCTCTGCTGTTTCTTTGCACTGAGATCCATTTATGGTCCATGTGACTGACAGACCAGAAAAGCCCCAGATCAGTAATGGCAAACCATGGGCATGTCTAACTGTGGTATTGAAAGAGATGTGGGCTGGCACCAACGGAACAAAGTCACACTGCCAAATTTCAAAAGCCTCCAAGCTCTATCACTGCTATTGACACATTCCTCTCTGAGGGGAAAAGACAGAGAAGAATCTGAAGTAGAAAAAACTCCATCTATTCAACTCATCAGTCCTTGCTAGTCTGTGGAGGTATTTAATTTCAAGCTCTGTGGGACAGGCAGTCTTTTCTGCTGGCTGCTGCTGTATAGCACTTAGCATGGCTAATTCTCATCCAGCAATTGGGCTCTTGGAAAATGTCATTAACAACTGAAGAATGGAAAACAAGGAATACATTTGCTCATTTTTTTCATATTATCCAAACTCTGCAGCAATGGGTTTTGCCAACATAATTCAAACCTCTTGCTGCCTTACAGATTCACACCAACATAGTGTTAAATATTTCTCTGGCTGAATCTCTGTAAAAACTCTCAACTGCTGAGAGGTATGCAAATGATTAGCAATTACCTAAATTATGTAATTTTCAAGTAGGCACTCTACAGGAGACATCTCTTCTTTGAGGATGATCCCAAGGAAACAATCTCCAGCTGCATGCTGCTCCCTGCACCAGTTGCTCCAGTTCTGTTGGTAATACACTACTCTCTCTTCTTTCAAGTGTAAACGTCAAAATGTGTCAGAGTCGTCAAGGTTGGAAGGGACCTCTGAAGATCACAGTCCAACCCCCCTGCCAGAGCAGGATCACCTACAGTAGATCACACAGGAACGTGTCCAGGCGGGTTTTGAATGTCTCCAGAGGAGACTTCACAACCTCTCTGGGCAGCCTGTTCAGTGCTCTGTCATTCTCACAGTAAAGAAGTTTTTCCTTCTGTTTAGGCTGAACCTGCTGTGCTCCATCTTGTGCCCATTGCTCCTTGTCCTGTCATTGGACACTGCAGAAAAGAGTGGGCCCATCCTCCTGACAACTGCCCTTTAGATATATATAAGCATTCAAGAGAACCCTCATTTGTCTCCTCCGGGCTGAACAGACCCAGCTCTCTCAGCCTTTCTTCACAGAGCAGATGTTCCACTTCTTCATGCTGTAGTGAATCAGAACCTGATTTTGCAAAGTGCTCTATGCACTCAGATACAATCCCAAGTACAGCTTTATCCCTGATTTTCATTCCCCCTGAAGTTTTTCAGGTTTTCCAGTCGGAAAATACAACCATGCTGAACTATGAAATCCAGGAAAGATTCACCAACTGATATTAAATTCAACAGCAAAATTTCCAGTTTAAAAGCAATTCTGATCTTAATATCAAGTCTCCTGCATCACAGAGTGCATCTGGTTCCTTCACAGCAATGACTCTGGTTCAGCTGAATTATTCATTCTAGTATCTACTAGCAAAGAAACCACAGGACATTTTGAAAAGTGTTGCAAGACCATTGTACCTTTTGAGAGAACTGACAAATCTGGTATTAACAAACAATGTGCAAATTCACTTAATTTAAAGCCACAATGTATTCCAGGCTAATTAGAATAACAAAGAAACTTGAGCACAGCTCCTTGCTAAACTCAGTTTGATGTGGTTTTGTAATGTTATTCATTTAATAACAGACCACTGGGCTTGTTTTAAACACACACCAAGTGAGTGGTTTGCCGAGTCATTCTGTGCAGCCAGGTGCACCAGGTTTCCTGAAAGGGATGTGCCACAGCTCAACCCCCTGTTTGGAGACACTATACCCTACGCAAAGTTTTCAGACCCACCCAGCTGCAGCTGCATTGTTGTTTCTAAAAAAACGTATTTCTAAAAAGAAAACGTTAAAAATAAAAAAGAGGAAGTGTGGCAGGACATAGAACCCAAGCACGAATGAGTTTTGGAAAGAGATGGTGTTTGTTCAGAATTGCCAGCCCTTCTCTCCCTGCACAAGCTTTCACTTTTAACCTCAACAACTTACTGCATAGACAAGGTTCTCCTAAACACTAATCCCTCAAGATCATATATCCTCCCTCACGAGCATTGCTGGGCAGAGAGACTCACCCCACACCATCACAGCTGGGCACCTTGGGCAGGTGTCTCCAGTGACAATACAGGTTCAGTACAAGTTGGCCCCTGACGTAGCACACAGGGAGAATGAGGACTTTTTTTTTTAAAAAACCCCAACAGAATACAGGGCAAGAAGAATCTCAATTCCAACCTTCCTATAAAACCAGAGATCTCCTTATTGTCCTCTGCCATGCCCTTGCTTATTCTGTCCTGCACCTTCCCCTCCTGAAATCTCACTAACACTTTCCAAAGCTCCTTCCCTGTCTTAATAGACAGAAGGAACCCAGGTTTACATGCAGTGACTTCAGGTAGATTCAAGCTACACACTGATCCTCGCTGCAATAATCACAGATATAAATGGACAGTAAGGCTTTTACTCCATAACAACTATGAGCACTCTGACAGCTTTTTCTTGTTGCTCTCATTGGTTTTAACCTTACCTTGTTGATGATCTCAGTTTTCACAGATACACTTCAGTAAGATGTGTTCTGTATAATGTATCTAGGTAATCTGCTTGTAAATTACTCCAGCTCCCTAGTTAAACTGAAGGAGGACAAAACAGTGATCTCCTACCTTGATCAGCTCTTTGAACTTGGGGTCTTCTTTTGAGTTAGGATCAATCATAGTGCGCTCCTCATTCTCCTCTGTCCAAGTAAAATGGAAAACTTTAGTGAGATCCACTTCACACGCACACTGCTGAAATACTGCAACAACTCCTAATCATGAAGTGGCCTGTCAGCTGATCAAGAAATGACAGTGACTAATCATCCTCTTAGCAAGGGGATATCCAACAATCAAAGTGTTAGGCGTTTTTACGGACACAGAAAGGAAGCACGGCCCTAACTACCCTAAAATAAGATTGTTTCCACTGACCTTCTTGAACTCAGACCCTGTACAATGCATTAGAGGAAGATCACTGTCATCTGTATCCTGCAGGGCATGTTAGTATTAACATGCCCAAAAGTGCTGTCACTACTTTTCTCCCTCTCCTCAGCTTTTACTTAATTTCCATTTGAAAACACCTGTCCCAAATTACACCACTTTGAAGAGTACAGCAAGCTTATGGCACTGCACTCAGTGCAACTGCTGAGACTTGTGCCTCACCCTCTGGTTCCTTGAAACTTGGTCACACATGTGGCCCTGAGTGCGTGAACTCCTTAACCTCTGGTTAAGCTGGAGGATGAGAATTACCCCCATTTACATCAGTTGTATTTGTGCATGGGTGAAGAACATAAAGGAGATTTCTCAGGGATAGTTGTCTTCTCTTATCTGCTGCTGCTGTGGGATGGAGAGATGTGAGAATTTCTCTCCAATAGCCAGTACAACTACCTCAAGAAGCATGAACGTAAATGTTAATCTTAGAAGGGATGACTTCGTAGAGAAATGTTGGTAGCAGAATCAACTTGAGCTCAGTAAGGCTAACCACTGCACAACCTTTGGCAGAATTATCTTTGCAACAACACATATAGACACGTGGATCATGTGCAAGTTTAATGTTACCATAGATATGGACATCTGTATTTCGGAAGCAGCTCAAGCAAGTCTCGTATTTTAAATTCTGATGCTTGCTTTCAAGTAGCAGACCTTTCCCTGCACCCTTCATTTTAGCTCCTTTAGTAGCCAAGTGGTAGCTGTGATCTAGGTTAGATCTGTTCCTTCAAGTGAAGGGCAAAAATAAGACCCTGCTATCTGAACATCCTTGACGAATTTCTACGAACCTAGGAAAAAACATGAATTCTTTTGCTGCTTTTTCCCCCGTTCCTTTACTTCCTCATTACTCCTTGAGATGAATCAGGCAGTCTAGTTGTAAGGAAGTGACACCCACAACACACCCAAAAAACTGCTAACTGAAAATCTGAACAAGATTTGACCCATAATGTCATATGATTCACCACAGAACTTAAGGTTCACCAGTGATGATGTGTTTACATGGCAGGCCTACAGGAGTGGTCCTGCATCTTCTGAAGTCACACACACCTTTAGTGGTACCCAGAAGAAATCACTGGAGACACAGCTGATCCATACATATACACAGAACACTTTGCCCGTGTCTCAGAACAGCACTTTGCATTTCCTACTGCTCTTCTAAACAGAAAATCTAAATTACTAAGTCTTTTTTTATTTTAATTTCTTATTTTATTATCTGTCACCTGACAGGTTGCTTCACCTAATTACATAGACTAAGAGAAACATGGCCAAGAAAGAAAAAAGTGGTTTATTCCAACAAGTTTTAAACACTTTTTTGCTATTAAACTATGCTGTTGCTCTTGTAGGGATTTGAGGAAGACAGGGAAAAGAGAGAAGAGGAATTTTAATATTTACCTTCCTTTTATAAATCATTCCTTGTTTTACATACTTCTATCCTAACCACATCTAATTACTATTTTCAGCAGCCTAAATGCTCATCTGTTCATTCTGTATTGGGTATATTTTGCTGTACTGTCACTTGCAAAGTGGCAAGAGTAACCAAGGAGAAATATGGGATCCACTAGTTAACGACAGTGCAGTATGTACTACATGTACATACATATGTCCATATGGAAGCCCCATCCCTGAAAGTGTTCAAGGCCAGGTTAGATGGAGCTTTGAACAACCTGGTCTAATGGGAGGTGTCTCTGCCCATGCAGCAGGATTTGAACTAGATGATCTTTAAGGTCCTTTCCAACCCAAACTGTTCTATGATTAAATGTCTATTAAGATAAGGCAGCCTAAGGGTTCCATAGGAACCAGAAAACACATTTTTGCTACAGGCTTTCCTCTTGCAATTCAGTTCCCTATCTGTAGAGAGAAGATACCACTTCCTCACCAAGGAATGATGCCCACAAGGACAAACAAAGACTGAGATCCACTTGGCCAGTGGGTTAATGGAACTGAAGTAAACCTTATGCAGATAAATTCAGGAGTATTTTCCATCTAATTCTCTGCAAATCTCAACTTTCTGTTTGGTCTGAGAGTGATCACAGAATAACTGAAGTTCTCTGTCAATTCATTGAACGAGTCAATTTTCCCATAAACTACCTAGTTAAAGTGCATCTATGTAGCTGGCACTAGTCTAGAAGGGACAGAATGGAATTTATAATTTCCAGTCATGACATGCAATGGTTCTCAGCAATCTACATTCAACAGTAAAGCAAGGGATATGGGGGTCACAGTGGCCACCTTCATGAGTAATTGCTTAGTTGAGGTCTGTAGGTCAAATACTTTACCTAAGAGTGTGTCTTCTGGATGGATGTCCATGGTGCTTGGGTTCATTGGTGCATTGATAGCATTTTTACCTTCTTCTTGGAGGTCACTCACTGAAGAGAGGGAAAAACCAGAAAGGAAGACTGTAATAAATGCAAAGTTTGCAGATATGCAGGGGTTAAGGTAGGTATTCATAATAAGATAAATCATCTGGTAGATCCATTTCAAAATGGGCCCATGGTTTAGGGAATTAAGAACTGCAGCCACAGTGGAAAATAAAATCAAAGTAACATCCTTTTATAGTTTCTTATTAAACTGAGCCACCACATTACTGGCTGACAATATTTTGCAAGAATCCCAATTCTGTGGAAAGAGCAGCCTCAGAGTGTTTGTTTCTCCAGAAGGAAGGGGCGTGGGCTTTGTCTGCAGGACAGCCCAGATCTAGAGCAGACATAAAACTGTACAAACAATTTTCTGGTAGCTCAACCACCACTCATCTTCACCTTTTCCAGCTGCAGAACACAAGGAACTGCAACCTGCTACTGGCCTTATTAAATGCCTCTGAGAATCCCAGGGAGACCTACCAAGTACAGATGAAAGTGTATTTAATTCTAGCATTGCCACTGGCTGAAAATAGAGGTAGCACAACCTGCTGAAAACAAATCTGGAATTTGTAATTTCAAGCTCTTATCCCAAACCTACAGCTCTCGTTTGGGAAAATCAGTAAAGTACCCTTCATCAATAAAACAGATATTGAATTACTTTCCTACATCCTGCCACACAGGAGGAACTGTACTTGAGAAAAAGGACTGAATAATTGTTTAGTATCTTGACAGAGCTTTACAGTAAGAAAAGCACTAGCAACACTGTAACATTAACTGTAACATAACTATAACAACACTCTGGAAGGTAGACCTTCCCCTAAACTCAAATTATTATTATTTATAAGCCAAGCTATAGAAGTACACACATTTTAAACGGGATACAAAGACAAGGTAACAACCCCTTCTATTCAGTTACAGTTCCGTGTTAGCATGGGCTAAGATCATTTGTGGCAGCATTTGTGGTACTGCAGTCTCCTTGGGAGAGGTCCAAGTCCCATCCTCTTAGGGGGAAAGCAAAGATTTCCAAATAAGTAAGGTTTGCAAGACAAACTTGCAGAAGTAAAAGAGAGAAAAGGAAGAACAGTCAACTAATAGTCACAGTATCCCAACAAGCACTTCTTCAGGACCAGACACCATTCCTCTTTCACGCTGGAAAATCATTTGCATGCAGTCTGCAAAGGTTACAAAATCCTGCATTAGTACTTGCTTTTCTTCTGCTTGATAGAAGGGGAAAACAGTAATCCTGCTTCCCCAGAGGAGGAGAGAGGAGAAGAACACACTACAATCTCTGCTCCTTCTCTCACAGGTACTTGAAAAGATGATGCCTAAAACAAGTTACCACATTTCTTAATTGCAGTTCCAAGATGTTACCTAAATCTGGTTCACAGCATGATATTGAGCATGACTATAATCCTCAGTCATGAAACTGTGTTCTCATGTTCTGCAAGCAACAAAGCTAGTCCCATATTTTTGAGACCTTATGGCTTACAAACCATGTGAGAGTGGCTGGTTAGAGCTAACAGGGCATGAAGCCTGTGGGGGAGAGGGTCTGCCAGCAGTAAGCCCAGGTTGCTTTCTGTATTGTGTACCCTCTGCAGAGGGAAGGGAACAGAAGAGCATTCTCGACTGCAAAAAGAATACAATATCTGCAGGCTGAGATTTAACTTCCTGAATAAATATTGTTATTAAAGAAACTCTTAATTATCCCTTTTCTGCATGGATTCTCATTTTTTGGAAGCCTCTCCAAAGGAAAGTCAGGGAGCTGAGAGGCCTCATGCAACAGACCAAAGCAGCTGTCACAGCATGCCTTAGTCAGCCCTGTCTGCATTACACCCAACTACAGCTTTCTCACCCAACAACTGTGATGCCAACAAGATTATGGTCACCAGGAGGAACAAGAAAAATCGTGTGGAAACTGGACATTACAGGCAGAGATTTTTAAAACCCTACAAGGACTTTAAGTGCCCAAATTCCACTTAAACCACACTGTTTTGGAAGCACCAGCTTTATTCCTAGATGTAACTCTTGCCATTATTACAGCATTGCTGTTTTTCTGGGAATGCCAAGTGTTCAATAAGGTCAGGACATCGCTGTTCCTAATGCCTTGCAAATGCAGAAGAGAGCTGCTAAGTTCCTCAGACCAGTGAATACCTGGCATGTCTTCAGTGGATACTATATAAACGAAATACTGCATAGATTTCAAGCCAGAATACTTTCAAATGCAGCTAAACTGGTTTTATTTCTAAAAGTTCAATTAGATTATACACTTGCTCATTTTCCTTTAATATAAAAATTATCACATCCTTCCTAGCACAAATACTTGGCTGCCAAGCAATTTACTGACCTGAAAGAGAATGCCAACATGGATTTGGCTATTAAGGCCCCTCCCTCACAAGATAAAGAGCCACATAAAACCCTTACACTTGCCTGCAGATCCCATGTGGCCGGATCAGATCCATGGGACCAAAACACCCTTGGCTACAGAGCACAGCTAGACCCTCCGAAAGCCTCCCCAAGCCTGCTGCCCAGTGAGAGCCCTGCTTATAGAGAGCCCGTACACCACCTCCTGGGCAGACAGCTTAGGAAGAGATTTTTGCTGCAAATACACTC
>NW_009954537.1:404750-412664 GCF_000747805.2 Chaetura pelagica | reverse complement strand
CCTACCTCCTTTCTTGCGCCTTTTGCACAGGAGCCCCGCCATCCCAGCCCCAGCAGCACAAACAGGTCACAGATGAACAGCACAGGCTGCCTGAGGGCTGGAGGAGGAGGGGCAGCAACTGGATAAGGAGCTGCCACCCCGGGACCGCCAAACCCATGTTAATTTGGGCAGAGTGACACACCAGAGGCACCAAGATAGCTTCCCAGCTGCTAGGTGGGGGTGGGGGCCAGGACAGAGGACACAGCACTTGGCCCTGGCTTCCCAGCCAGGAATCTCCCTATCCTTGCTGCTTCTAGAGATGGCCAAGTGCCTCCCTTGGTCTGACAGTGGCTGCCTCAGAGCACGCACCTCAAAGATGGTGTTTTCTCTCCAAGGAGCTTCCTGAGAAAGCCATCTCCACCCTCTGGTCAAAGCACAGTCTGGTTGACCACCTCAAGAGCTTGTCCCAGGAACACATGGGTTCACAGAGAAATAACCAGCATGCAAAGAAGAAATAGTGCTCAGGAACACTAATTTGCCAGGGCACTCCCAACACCTGCTGCACTCCAGAACCCTTTCACACTGAGGTTGAACAAATGCTGAGGACTTTTTCCCTGCCCCAAATACTCACTTATCACTACTAAGTAAAGAAACAGAAGCAGAAAAATTGAAGTGAATCACAAGACTGGAAAAAGCAGAGAACCCACAAAGGAGCAAAGTTGAAACAGTTAAAAAGAATAGTCAGGATGGAGCAACAGGTAAATTTCTGAGAAGAATCTGACTGCAAATTTACAACAAAGAAAGGTTTTCACAGCCCATGCTTTCACAAACCCAAAGGTACTGTAAAAGACTATGGACATTAACTGACTTCATACCAGCAACAGTGGCTTTGCTGTCAGATTTATACCAGATCCTTACATCAAGCAAGCCACTCATGCAAGGGAGCATTTTACTGGTAGAACAGAGGTGCACTTGCACAACAGGCTATAGTATCATTGCTGCTTCTCTGCTCTCCACCTCCCCATTCACTGGTCCTCTTCTTTTGCCCTTCCCACTGGAAACATCTCCCTCTGTTGTTCTGGCATAGTTCTTTGCCCTTCATTTCACAAATTGGTCACAGGAAACCTAAAGCAGGGGAAGACTTGGAAGGGGTAGGAAATTTAAGACAGGCTGTGGTAGTATTGCTTAGTCCAGGCTGCTCTCCAGCAGAATCTTTCCTGTATCTGCTGCCCCAGTCAAATATGTTTGCTCCCACTGGAACATCACACCAGACAAGGGCAGAGGTCTCCCTCAGATGTGCCAGCAGAACTTGTATAAGCAGCCCCAGCATCCAGGGAACCCTTGCCAGCCTGCAAAAAGAGATTGCCCCCACCTTGACCCACAACACAGACTCTGCCAAATGGTTGCAGCCTTCATACAAAACTTGCCAGTGGTCTAAATGACTCAGCTGTGAACTTACACAGGACAAGTCAGGTGTAACTATAAGCACAGAAAGATGATGCTTTGGAAAGGTATCTGGCAGAATTAGCTACAATGTCTTCCAGATGTCTGTTATAGCCTCCCTCCCTTCTGGCTGGAGATCTCTCTGAGCAGATCCTAAATTAACAGGCACAAGTCCTCCAAACTGCTTCAGCCAGCACTAGCAAAATCCAAATGTAACAAGGGATGGGCAAATGGCCAAGGCATTCAGCAAAAAACCCTGAGCGTTTCTCTAAACCAGAAATTCAAATTCATGAGTTAGAGGTCATTCCTCTACCAGTCCCCAGGAAAGCAGTGCGGGTTCCTGGAAGCCCTCCGATGTTTTAACAGTCTCCTGGCACTGTCAAGCAGTCAACATGATTTAGTCACATTGGAAGCTGTGCTGGCCTTTCAAACAAAGTAATATAACGAGTGGATCACATAAACATGCTATACAGCACTACATCTGTAAACCAGGCAGGCTGCCTTGGTGTACGGGATCACACGCAAGCTCCACAGAACAGGAGCAACGAGCTGCAGGAAGTTGGAAGCACCATCAGAGCTGTCAGGGATTTCTTACAAATCAGAAAACAGCCTTTAAAGTCAGCAGGAGCACTATAAAAAGAAGAAAAGTCCCTGCTTTCTCTTTTATATGAGAGCAAGATGATAATTTAATCCTTTCTACCTTCACTCTTCATCATTTTAGTGCAATATTAAAAGATATAACAACAGCACAGTTCACCTCTGAAGTCCTTACCATTCACTGCTTTGCTAATAAAAAATTAACCACAAGCCTCTGCCTCTTACAGAAACAGATGGTAAATGCTACTTAATTTTAGCTCTAGTTATTTCTGCCTGCAAAGCTGAATCCCACCCCACAGAAAGCAGAAGCTGTCATGATGCTAATCACGGGTTTCCGTGCTTTCCCTCACGTTCATCCAGTGCCGAGCTGGCTCCACAGCACGGCCTGACCACACAGCTTTTACACAATGTACTTTCATCCCGTGATTAAACCCTAACTTTTGAAGCTATTAGGCTGTTTTGTTACTCTTGGCTCCATCACAGATGATTTGTTCAAGTAACTGTCATCTTCTTTGGTTGGAGTGGCACACAGAAGGGAAATGTGCAATGACCATGTAATGCAAACTGCACGGAAGCTCTTTTCCTGCCCATAGTATCTTACTGCTTCCCAAGTTTCCTTACTGTTTCCAGAGGCAAATTTGCAAGCAGCTGCACTTTTTCAGACAGCAACTCACCTCCCTGCAACTCATATCCTAAGAGTTCAGATAAACACATGTAAAATAGAAAGTCCATATTCAAGACCATTTCTACCCCATTCAGACCAGTGATGTGAACATCATTCACTCACACCTCAGGTGAGATGTGGCCATGGGACAAACCCTCGTGATGAAGTAGCCAATCCTTGCATATCCTGCAAGGATGCTGGAGCTCCCACTTCCCACGAGGTGTCAGACCAGAAGGCAACAGGTGGGTAAAGGCTCTGCAGTGCCTATCTCTTACCCTGCTCCTCAGTTTGCCTATCACAGACACAACACACGCAGAATTTCCACCTGACACCTACAGCTCTTCCACAAAAAGTCATCTTCAAAACTGTAAGCCTTTGAAGAACACAAAATAAAACATTTTACAAAATCTGGTATCTTCCAAGAAGAACTGAAATACTGAAAGACTTCAAACCAGCCCCAAATGCAGTGCATGCTGATACACTGAAACTCTTTGTCTCTTTCTTAGAGACAAACCACACACACAACTCAACCAGTCTGCTACTGCATCACTAATCACTTAACATTTACAAAAGGCTCTGAGATCTTTTGATTGAGACTGCAGGAGAAAGACAAAGCCTCCATTAATTATCATAGAGAATTAATAATCCCAGGCACATCAAAGGGAAAGACTATATAAAATCCACATAAAGGCACTGTACCAAGGGACTGTACTGAAAGCAGAACTGTGGTAATAAAGGAAATTATTTATATGCCTCAGTAGGCAGACAAGGCACTCACAATGCCCAGGCTCTCTCACTTAATGAAACAGAAAGACCTAAAAAAAGTGAAGAGTAAAGCTAAAGGCAACTTTTAGGAAAGGGCTGTAATAATCCTTTTGTTTTGTTAAAAAAAGCAGGATTCTTGCTTATAGGCTTGCTTTTACGATGGATGTGTTACAGAAATCAGTGGTCAATTCTGTGACTGCCAGAACAAAGATCTCTTCCTTACTTTTTCCAGGGGTAAAATATGTAGCAGCACATACAATACCTGTGCCAGTGAGTAACATGTATGAGAAGTTGGGGGGTTGTTTTATTTTGCTTGTGAGGGTGAAATCATGCTTTCAGGCTTCCTCCCATTAAAATCCTTACCTTTCTATCAAGGTTTTTGGGGATTTTTTAAAATTTTTGTGAAAAACAAATTTGCATTTTTCAGTGGATGATGCCTGTGTGGAGATAGCCAACAGCTACAGCTGTCCTGGCCAAGCCCTGCACGTGTATCAGCCCTCCTGAAAAGAGGAAGGGTGTGTAGAGGCAGAACAGGAACAAGCAGAGAAGCAGCATCTTGGGAGAGAGGAGCACTAAACAGACCACAGTAACCACGAGTGGCTTTCAACGTAACCAGCAGTGGCAGCTGAGCACTACATCAAACAAAATGACACTGTAATCACTAAGCAGACAGATCTTTAGCCAGTTACTTGGTCCACTTCAGTTCAGAAAGCTGAATCCTACGAAATTAAGTTGCTCTGTGTTGAACCAGTTTCCTGCTCCAGCTCCCTGCAGGGTCCTGAGATTGCAGTGCTGCTGCTGCCCAGAAGGAAGGAGGATCCTGCCCTCACCCAGCCACTGACTGTGCTGGGCAGCTGTAGGCAACACAACAGCCAGCAAAGCAAGACTGACTACCCCTGCTGTTACACTGATGGAATAACTGAACAGACAGATTCACCCTCGGGTACTGATCTGGCTCTGATAACACCTTATCAACCTGGAGCTGACCCACAGTTGCCTGGGTATTAAATTGATCAAAGCCAAGATGAGCCCACAGTAACAACACAGAGCCATTGCATTTAACATTCAGGTCTTCTTTCCAGAAGCTGGATTGCTTTCATCCAAGCCTCAGAGCTACCAAAGCACCAAGCCAGAATGCATCTCAGCATTTGGCTCCCTGGCTTTTTTACTCCCTTTCTGCTCAGCTCATGCAACAGGTCTAAACCCACTTAGTAAAAACAAGAGTATAGTAAATACAAGAGAATCTTTCAAAATATGCTCTGCAAAGCAGAAAAGGAAGATACAGGCTTTAACAGAAGCTGACAGGGAGCTACAGAGCCAAAACTGAAAGTCAAACTTGGGATTCATCATTTAGCTGTAAGTCCCTGCTTCTCGTTTCTTTAATTCTTATCTTAAGCTTAAGTTACATGGCTTGTCTTTATCAGGAAGGCATCCTTCCATGCTATCAGCAAAGGGGCACTCCAGACTTTTCCTCCATCCCTAGCTGCCACTCACCACTTGCCTTTTGCTGGCACTAGCAGTTGCAGAAGCCACATTATTGCACAGAGCAGGGACACAGTGTGCCTGAAAACTAAGCAGATAAGAAAGGGAAAAAAAAAAAGTTAATACAATCACACATGCTAGCCAAAAAACCCCAACAAGCCCCAGCAGAAATAGGAGTGTGAACAAGAATGGTGTTTTAAAGTATATAAAAAACTACACCTACAAAAGCAAGGTGTTCAAGTATGGAAAAAGCCACCCAATAGGATACAGAACAAACACACTGCCCTTGTCAGCTCTGCTTCCCTTCCCCTGCATTGACCTTACATCATCAATTCCACAACTTTGAAAATGGCATACTGTTTTTAATCCCATTTCCTCATGCCCCAGAGGTGCAAGGATATTTTTAAGCAGCTCCCAGCAAACTGTTCGGACATTTTGTCCTCCCTGCCTGAAAAGGAACAACACTCCCCTCCATGCAGATGAGCAAGGAGAGGTCAACAAGCTGCACTGGTTACTTGTAGTGTGCCCTGGGATCCTGGATGCACATCAGCTGTAAAAGCTCAGTGCTGCCTAGAGTCTGTGCACACTCTGAGGTCTGGAACCAGCACCTGGCTGGGAGCAGGACTCTGCAACTTAACATCATGTATCCATTCATTTCACAGACATGAGATTTTTCCTCCCTATTTCCTGCCCTTTGCAGCAGCTTTTGCACAGACTTGTTAATAATGGGTAATTGTTTCAGGTAACAAGGGTCCCAGGCCCCCCTGTGTGTGTTTTATTTCTAAGGCAAAAAACCCCACGATATCTAAAGCATCAACCCCTCACCCAGCTCTTGTAAGCACTAACATAGTACACACCAAAACTATACAGTTTCTACACTGCAGGACATGAAGTGGACACACCTGTGGCACTTGTGTTGTCCTGAACTTGCAAACTTGGGCTGCAATCCCAAAGTATTTTGATAGGGAAAAGCAAGGCTGCTGCCCCAAGCACCACAGGCAATAGCTGCCCTAAAAGCAAATAGGAAAAGCTAAACTCCCCCCTCTGTACACAAGTTCTGCTTGAAAACAGGGGAAACTTACTTCCTCAGCCTCCCCCAGTTACAATTTCATCACAAAATACAAAAGGTCATTCCTTCCCATGAAGCAATGGTGGAGGATCATGTTATCCCAAGCATACTCCATGAGCACCAGGACAACTTCCACCTGAGAAAAGGATGTGGTGTCCAATCTGCCTGATGAGAACAGAGGTAAAGAATAAGTCTGATAAAAAGAGGAAAGGACTGAAGGCCTGTAACCACTCCCAGTAACAAACCCACAAGGCATTTTAGATTTCCTGCCATCAATTCTGTGTGAAATACTGCATTCTACTATGTAGTGCTTGGCACTCTTCAAAGCTTCTGTGTACTCCAACCAAAGCTGATGGGCACAAGTAGGTAGGGAACTGCACATTCACAGTCTAGGAACTCAGTCCAAAGACTCAACGAAGCAGGTTGATTTCTGCAAGATGCCAAGCACCAGCAAAACTCCTTCAACCAAAAGCAACTCCAGAAACCAGAACTGGCTCACTGCTTAAGGGATCCATGTTTGTTGTGTCTGGCCAAAGCAAATCACCAAGGCAGCAGAGGCTGTCAGAAGCAGACTGAACAGCATCACTCAGGAATAGAGATGCCTGAGCAATTCCTTCAACTCTTGTCTGCTCCAGCATGAAGAAACCAGGGAGAAAACAGCACTTCAGGTTACTGCCTCCTACAAGCTCCCTCTCTGATCCCACACACAAATCTAACTGTGCAAACTTTATCAAGTAGGACACTTGGCATCAAAAAAGTCACTACTGCAGTTCATGGTAACTCATTTAACAACTAAGCTTGTTTCCATCCCTCCACCAACTTTCACTTCCTTCTCATGGTTTGACACTTAATTTGTAGGCACCCAAATGAAACCCCCTCAGCTCATTAAAGCTCAAGCAGTTTTACCTACTTCGCCTTACTGCTTTCCCCACATCCTTTGCCCCCCTTTCCAAAGTCATGAAAAGGTTAACAACCACCACCAAAAGCAGGCTACTGTGCAAATATGAAATAATCCCATTCTGGTTCTTCTTCTGAACACATCAAAAGAAGAACAGAGTAACAGACTCACTTCTGAAGGCAGCAATGGCAGGTGAGCACAAGAAGTAGCAGAAAGGCACCTTCTCCAGCTGATTGTACAGCTCAACAAACCAACTTCATGCAAATGGAAAGGAGGCTACAGCTATGACTTGGAATTTAAAAAAAAAAACAACAACAACTGTTTTGCTTGTGTAACATCATTCTACAGGAAGAATAATCTGAGATAAACAATCCCACAAACGACAAAAAAGGCCTACTCACTGCATGTCACCCAGAAAGACAAGGAAAACCCTGAAAAACACTAATTTATAGCAACTATATTTGCAACCCACAAGGTGAGGGTTTTCTAGTAAATACTAGTTTTCAGTTCAGCAGAGCACAGGACCAGTGCAGGGACAGGCAGTGCTACAGACTAGGAGCTTTAATCTAAACACTCAACACACAGTTTTCAGAGTACCTTATATTGAGGTTGCTCATACCCAGCTCTACCATTTCTGTGTCCTACCTGCACCCAGGGCTGTAAAGAAGTATATTGAAAACGAACTGAAACATCTCACTATAAGAGCAGACACTGCACAATACAAAGAACTTTTCCCAGTGGTTTCCAGACAAACCATATGTGGAAAATTATTTCACTTGCTGCTTTGAGCACCAGAGGAGCCTGCCAAGACAAGCACTTAAGTGATAAGCACTATGGACCTCACAGTAGAAGAAAGCCTGGAACTCAGAGGCAGTCCATGAGGGGAAGGTACAGTGAAGACAGCAGCTGCCATAAAAGCATTCAGGTGTTTAACTCTGCCAGGATTAAGCAATAGACACCACCACATCCTAACAGAGCTGTTGGAAGACTATGCAGAAAGAGTGGAGTCCAGACCTC
>NW_009954537.1:392887-403232 GCF_000747805.2 Chaetura pelagica | reverse complement strand
TCTGCATGCAGTCTTTCTTATCTCAAGGATGCAGCTTCTGCAGACAGATGTGGCCACCTTATCTTTCTGGTTTGCATCGATGTGGGGACCTTCCTTTGTGTAACTAAGTAAAAGTTCAGCAGTATCTAGGTGAAGGCTCAAAGCTTCAGCAAATTTAGCTACTAATGCTAAGCAAGGCTATTAATTGTAACAGTTCTCAACACTTCGACACACCAAATTCCTCTCTGGAACAAAGGTGCCCATCTCTTGTGGATTCGGGTTAAAGAGCTGATGGAGAAAGGCATTTTACCAGGTGCAGGACTAGCCTGGCAAATGTTGGCATCTGTGATCTGTTTGTTAACATGTAAATTAGAAGAATTAGGGGAACAGAAATATAGAGATGGAGAGACAGTATAAAATAAACAACTACCCTAAATGGCAGAGTCACGGCTTGGTCCAGTGTGGTTCCCTAGCCTTCTTACTGCTTTCTCCTCTGATGTCAGCAGAACAGCCACCACAGTTTAGTTTCTTAAACTACATGATATGAAGCTAAATGATACTGAAGCTCCAAGGTGCTGATTTTAACTAGGGCCCCTCACTGTGTTAATGCAGCTACAGCTGCAATAAAAGTGGGCATTCTCAAGACAGAGATTTAACACATTGTGAGTAGTCGAGGGAAACTATGTCTGAATCTGTGTGAGCAGCCACAAACAAAACTCACAAGCATCCAGTTATCCCAGACACCTAAAGGAAACAAATATATACCCTCCTCCTTCAACCATATAGCAGAGAGCAGACACTAAGGCCAGTCCCTCTTCCCTTCCCATCAGCTTCTCTTCCAGGGACCCCCCAAAAAATCCAGTTCCACAGAATCTGAGAAACATTGCTTGGAAGGACCTCCCAAGATCCAGCTTCAAGTTGGACTATTGCCACATTGGATGAGGTCAGTCATGACTGCACAAAGCCCCCCATCTGTTTGTGGGGCAGACAGCACCAGATCTGCTAGAGAGGAAGCAGATCTGCTTTGCTCCCAGACAATCATCACCTGGCACAGCAGGACCATTTGGAGTATTACATCCTGCGCCCAACGATAAACCAGTCTCCCAGTGATAGGACTCTATTATATATGCTTATTTCATTACCTAATTAGAGAGTCAGGATCCCCGTCAGACCAAATTCAGTAGAGATCCAAGATGTATCTATAGGGTTAGCCTAATTTTCCAGTGAAACCAATTCACTGTGACAATATAGGGAGCCATACACAGGGAAGATGGCAAACAGCAAGCCCAAGACCCAGTTTTATAATCCTAATCCTGAGGAGGAGGAATATTAAGCAGAAAATGCAAGTGTGGATGCCCTGGTACTTTCACCTGTTCTACCATTTCTGAAGAAAATGCTGTCAATTTTGCAAAACCTCCAAATCCATTTTCTGGAGGAGGAAAGCCAGACACCAGGCAACACTATTCTATTTTAAAATGACAGAAGTATCTGCATCTGTTTAATAACATGCATGCATACATCTGCCAAACAGACCTAGTGGAAAGACACTTTCTGAGAGCTACGTGGTTTTCTATTTAAAAACAGTAAAAAAAGACACTGTGCCCCTATACAGACATCAGAATAGCTCTCCTCATCCAGCTCTTACAGTCTCCTTCCTGACTCCAAATAGATCATATATGCAACCAGCTCAGCTAACTAAAAATTAGCAATAAGGCCATATGGCAGCTATAATCAAATACACATGACATCTTTTTTCAGTGGATTTCATTATGGTTCAACCACGCAACAAAAGAAGTACTAAAGAAGGAAATGGAATTCCAGGAGCCAGAACAGCTTGCTTGTTTTATAACCAAAATGCAGCATACATTAAAAAAAAAGATGTTGGACTTTATATCTCATTGCCAGGCAGGTCCCAGGGATTATAAAACATCCTTTCTTAGCCTGGAGAAACAATGACTGAGAGGCAAAACAGAATTCCCAAAGATCCTGTTGCTTGCCACTAACAAAGCCAAAACCAGAACCCCATCCCATGGCCTCCCCTCTCAGCCCAAGGGCTCTGGAGAGGAATCTGTAGAGGGTGCCTGGAAACAAATTGTGTGTGCAGGATTTATAATTAGAAGTTTCGTTGTGCAGCTGTATGTTCTTCCACAAGGAAGTGACAATGATTTAAGGGCCTGAAGAGTACAGAGCCACTGCTCTAGGCCAGTGGATGCTGCCAGGTGTGCATGTTCTCTCCACATCTGGTTTTCACAGGAAGACTAAGCAAGATTCAAATTACAAAACCCTAAACCCACACATGTTAGCCATAACACTTTTCCAGCTCAACTAGACATACACAACAGAAGTCACGAAATTTAGGCTGCAGCTTTCTACTTGGCCAACAGAAGAGCCCACATTAGGAAATCTATACCTGACCAGGCTGAATATGCTTCACCCCACAGAAATCACTTGGCTGTGACCTGCTAGTTGTGAAACAGAGGTTCCTGTTTCTACTTTTTACTCCATGCTCAGCCCACCTCCAAAGATAAATGGGAGTCACTGTCACCCACATGAGAACTGCTGGTTTAGATCACACACACACAACTTCTCCTGGACTGGTGGGGACAGTGTGTAACATCACCAAGTGGCCTGTCCTGCATGAGAGATCCCAGGATCCAGTACTCCTTCTGAGGGCAGCCTTGAAGAGTCCCCCAAAAAGCAGGGGTCTCCCACTGCTTACCCTGCTCCTCCTTCCCTTCCATGTCACTCCTCCTCACTGCAACTCATGTCATACTTCTCTCCACTGCCCAGGGCAAGAAGGATTGATGCAGCCTACAACAACAACCAGAGGCAGGTAAATCAAGGCCACCAGGACAGCACGTAAGGCAGGGGCCAGTCCACGTATGCCATATCCACCTGAGGAGAACCTGCTGTACATACAGAGTCTGCATCTTACAGTAAACAACTCTGACAACTGCATCAGTTGATTCTACATTGCCCTGAAGAAAAAAATAAGGTTCCTCAGTGACTACGTGTATATGTAACACATTCCATAGAGCCAAGAGAGGACATATGAAGGAGAGGATAAGCAACTACCAAAGTCATGACACAGAACTCAGAGTAATGCATCAGATTGCAGAGTAAAGTATCCTCCAGTGGACACCATGACAGTTGAGCGGAACAGAGCACATGCATCTGTTATATCCATACACTGGCACAGGTCAGACCCTTCTCTGCAGCCATGTGGTTATCTTTCAGATCTCTGGCTTCTATAACAAAATATGCAGATCCTGTTAGTTCAAAGAATCTGGAGGTTTGCTGAAGTCATCATTGCTGTAATGTGCAGAGGTCAGCACAAGGAGAAGCCTTTGATAAACAAGCTTTCCCATCTTTATTGCTGGCCAATGACTGTGAGGAGGTTGAAGTTGCTGCTGTAGGGGAGACCTTGTCCAGTCAGCACAAGAACATGGACAGGCTGAACACACTGAAAAGGCAACAAGACTTGAGGTTTAAAAAGGCTCCTATGTTACCAGCAACAGCAAGGGTGACATGGGTCACAAAGAGATTATTTTATAGGAGAGGTAGAAAACTCCTGCTGCTTATGATAAATGTCAGCATCTCTGTTTGGTTATATGTCCATGTCAAGAGACCATATCCCAGACATCATCACACTGACAACCTCTCAGGTGCATATTTGCAGGCCAAGATTTCTATTGGTGCCCAAGAGATTTGGACACTGAACTCCTTCTGAAAACTAATAACAATTTGGCATCCAAGTCCCTCAGTAGCAGCTTTGAAGTACCAGCTCCACTGGCTCTTCCACAGCTACAAACTTGAATCTCCTCAGCTGTGTCCATAACATTTGGATGCATAATTTACACACACTAAATTTCCGTTGAACAGCAAAGCTGTAATTGCTGAAACACCAATTCCTACAACGAGCAGACTCTGTGCTGGTCTTGCCACAGACCACATAGCCCTGGATCCCTTAGCAACAAGTTGTTCCAACATGCTTCACAATGGAAAGAGCTTGCTGGCTAATCTTCCAAATCTCCTAACATCAAAGTATGACCCAAAGCTCAAAGCAGTGCATTGGAAAACCTCACCAGCTTCATCTGGTTTTGGATCAGCTGGCCTGTAACAGTTCTTAAAGTATATAAAAAGACATTTAGTACTGTTATGCTTACCTATACTAAATCTTTTGAACTCCTGTATTGCCAACATGCAAACCAATATGATGCATATGTACTAATAAAGAGATCTTAAATATTACAACTATTAGATTAAAAACACGTATTTAAGTCAGTATGACATAATGAATTGCAGAACACAGCACAGATCCACCAGTTGGACCAAGAATTCCCCCTTCACATCACCCAGCAGAAATAATCTGCTCAGACTTTGAATGAAGTTTTGATTTTTGCAGCTTCCCCTTCTACTATCAGGTCCATACATCAAAGTCTCACAGGGCTCACCCACATGCTCCTCAAAACTAAATGCCTGATGCCAGCTTCAGGAAGTCTCTCTCCCAAGGTATTAGTGCTAATAAATTCTGTAGAAAACATTGAAATCAACAAGTATCACTAAGCAAGTGCTTTTAAGTAAAGGTCAACTAATTTCTAAAGAGAAAAAGGAGTCCCTTTCAAAATCCTTTCGTTAGTACTTTTAAGAAATTCTAAAATCTGGTTGTGGAAAAATAAAAATGCTGATAACCACCTTGATAAGGTTTTATGATGTAACCTAATATTCTTAATTCTATGTTAACGACTGCAACTCTGAAAAAACACAACAGAAAAAAAAACCAACTTTAAAATGTCTGGTTTTCTTAAATAAGAACAAGTCATTTTCTTCAATCCACTACTGCAGAGCTACAGAGCTATTTCACATATCTCACTGCATCCTGTCTGGAAGAAAACTTGGAGCTGTAATTCAAAACTCCATTGTCTCATCAAGACACTGTGCCTGTGGGAGAACCATCCTAGAGTAGCTGCAGTTACAGGAGAAAAACACGGGGTTTATGACACAATTAAAAGGATGATTCCTGTGCATGCAAAGTTCATTTCCGTTGAGACACTGACACAAACTATATCCACAGTTGAGTTTTTGTCAGAATAGTGTCAGACCCCAGAATGACACTGCTCAAGCAAGAAAAGACTGAAACCAGACCTGGTCAGAGGTATGTCTAAGCCCTACAGGAGAAACACAGCAATTACCCTACACAGGTTCCAACTGGAAATTTAGGTCTCTCTGTGTTTAAATTAGTAGTAGAAAGGATAATAAATTCAACCTGAATTTCCATATTTCTGCACACAGTCTTTTTATGGATCTATACACATCCAAAACAGTACATAGCTTCAATGTAATTATATGCCAATTCCTCTCTTAAAAAGTAAATAATTCTGCTTAACCAGCACCCACCTCATCTTCCGTTTGGATATTTCAGCAGCTGTAGCCCCCTACAGCACAAAAACATGCTTCCTTAGTCAAGTATCCTCTCAGGTTGCTGCAAAAACACTGCTGTGAATCAGGACATCAGAATTAGACCATACACAGTTGGTATTTCTCTCACCATCTGACTAAGAACTCACTGCCATATACTACCAGAATGGAAACTAAGTCAAGATCAGGGTGAGCTCCAACACCAGTCTACTGAAAGGAAGAGCCTTAAAAAGACATTAAGTACTAGGTCAGGAAATAGTAAGAACCAACCAGTTGAGGCTTATCTCACAGTGTACCTCAAGGTTCTGTGAGAGGCAGATATGGTCATAAGGCTACCTATTGGGTGAAAAATATGGCAAGACTACCCTGCAAGTTACATGGCACTTCGCTGCTACTCAGAACAAAGGCTAGACTGCAAGCACCATGTTAGCAACACACCTCCATCCTGACCTCTCTAGGTACCAGATGAATGCTGAAGTTCAAGTTCTTCCACATCAGAAAGGTCCACCAGTACCAGCTCATCAAGCAGGATACATGGGCACAGCCAGCATGAAATACAATCTGCGATGGCCAGGAATGGTTGCAAGCAGGACAAATCCCAGCCACGAATAATAGCACCACCATGAGTGAGTGCCACCTCCAAGGTGAATGAAGACTGAGTTACTTGTGCCTTACATCTTTTTAGGATCTATTGACCAGGCATCTCTCAGCATAATTTTAAAGCTACCTAAATTTGTTGGAAGTCTCAAGCAGCCAATGGGCAGGGGCTAAAGCAAAGATGCAGCACACCAAGACAGAAAAGTTACAGTTTTTGCAGTCTGTTTACCTCTGGAAACTACATAACATACAGCATTAAAAACTGATTTACAGTATTTTCAGTATACCATGTTCAAACGCAACAGGAAATCCATTTCCTAAGCAAGTCCAGTTCACCTATCCTGATATATTCGAGGGATGCCTTACAGACCTGACATGTACAATGAAGTAGCTCTGGTTTTGAACCTTTTCTCTCTCCAGAGAGCAATTATCTGCACAACCAGCCCCATCAGTTTCAAAGGAATGATAAAGACATGGTTTCCTCCTATTTAATTCTGTTGCTGAGCTTATTTCCTCATGTTCTTCCCTCCAGAAAGCCGAAGTGGAACAAGCAGTACAAGCAGTCCCACCTGAACTATTCAGAGATGGATTTTAGCATGTGCAGAGCTGTGGGAAACAGGCAGATTATGGATTTTTGCCTGAGGATCAGGGCAACACAGAGGACTCAAGAGGTAGCAGCTTCCTCCTCTGGCTTTTTTGCTGTTTGCCAGATGAACTTGCAGGAATCACTTCTCACCCTCCACCTTTTCTCCTTGCAAAACATGAGCAACAACTGCCACCTTTCTCTGAGAGAAAAACCTTGCCATCTATTGAAATACATGTCTACCAAGCTATTTATCACATCAGTGTGCCCACAGGCAAACGCAACAGCAAACTTTTCACAGCCACTTTGTCTCACTTTTATGCTGAGCCACAGACCCCAAGACCAATGCTTTAACCTCCCTTGACATGCACCAAAACTTCATATTATTCAGCTGCTGTTGCAATAATTCTGCCCTTGGCAGCACTGTCTTCTCTCTCCCCCTCCTGTTGAATTCATCAGGCACAAAAAAATTGGTCTTTTCTGGAGCAGTTTCTTCATCCCTATGCCCACCTTTAATAGTGTCACTGGGAAACAACAGTAAGCAATTAAGTCTGCTGTATTTCTCTCACTGAATCCTCCATATGGGCTATACACACAGACACACACACACAGAGATAGAATAATAGAGGGTTTATTTAGTCAAACTCCTGCTGCCCAGATCTTTCATATAGTGTGTTATGGGGAAAAGAAAACAAAGCTTTGCAAGGAGGCTTGGAGCACAGCTTACAGCAAACACCCTCCTTTATTCCAGTACAGAGACCAGGAGGAAAGGAGATATATATATATATATATATATTAAGTTCCTGTTACAGATTGAGATGAAACACAGCACTATCTGAAAAAGTATATTTTACGGGTCTGAAAAGAAGCTAAAGGATCATCTAGCTTACAAACAGTATCCTGCTGTGGGCCCTACCAGCACCCCAACAGTTTCATAAGGTAATTAAAGCAAGTTTTGGAGCTCTTGAACAGGTTTGATAAGTCTAGTCACCACGTTACAGATGTGTCACATCTTGAAAGCCCGAGCAACACCAAGACAGAGCCATGTCACAGTAACATCAGGCAAAGTTAGTTTTTTGCAGGTTTCCACACAGCCTAATGGAGGGGGGCAGGGAGAAGTAAAAACCAGGCAGTCGTACAAGCAGGGGAACTAACACATCCTGCTTTCCTGAGGATGTGTGTCATGACTGACCATCTCCGTGCAGTGCTCTCCCCCATTGATGGGCTCTTTCTCCAGCCACGTCCCTCCCATGTGAGGTCTCTAGTGATGTGTAAGGTTTGAGCTCATCTGCAGGTGTCCCTGCTGCCGAACTCCACTCAGGTCTTCCTAACCTTGCTGGTGACCTGTTGTGACACAATCTGCAGTCATGCAATAACCTCTGAGACCGGTAGGTTTCTCTCGGGGGCATTTTTAGCCACGCTATGGGTTAAAAATATTTCTGAGAAGGAAGAGGAAGGGAGGAGCCAAACAGACAGTGAGATCACACACCCCATACTTCCATAGGAAACCAGGGTAAAAACGGCTGCTATTTAAGTCAGGGCTGCCCAATAAGTCAGTTCAGCCATAAAAATTCAGAAACACAGATATAAGGTGCAATAGTATAAAGTAGAGGCTCCAGGAAGGAATGCAAAGGCTTTCTCAAACAGTTAAGCAACCTACAGAATTTGACTTAAAACACTGACAAATTTGACCTGAGGTCATACCTACAGCACCCACTTACAAAGCACCAAGTCATGTCACACTGCTGAAGAACAAGCAGCAGCAAAGCTCTTTACCTGCCATGGTAAATACTTTGAATGCTGCCACAGTGACTATCACCAGCATACCTAGGAACCTTATTTACCCTCCTGTCATAAAGCACTGGTACCAGCTCACACTGGCTACCTTGATAAGCCTAGTTAGCCCTCCTCTCCCAGTGTAGCCTCTCTAAAAAAAAAACAACACTGTAACATCATATAAAGTAGTTAGCAAAAAAAATAATAATTTAAATTTAGTTGCTTATGGGTTGGTAGCCACACATTACTGTTACTTATTAATGCTGGCCACCCATGATTAACAAAAGAAAACTGTGTAAGTAACAAACACAAGCTTTTCCAGCATCGTTAGAAAGATCTTTGAGCTGCATGGCTCAGAAGTTGTGCACAAAGATGAAAACGATTAATATAACTGGATTACAGCTCTTGCACAGACCAGGTTAAAGGCCGTGACATGGATACAGCTGAGCTGGTGACAGCAGGCCTGTGTTTCTGCTACTCTACAAAAGACAAGCAGCGAAAGCAAGAAGTATTTCCAAAGAGCCCTCTCACTTGTTACTCATGCTGTTAGAGGCAGAGAACTTAAGCACGATTTTTGGTCGTGGCAAAGGAGCAGCCAACACTTCCATTTGCTACAGTGGAGAGCAGCTGGAGAGTGGGGTATTTACTCTGGGAAGATCATTCTGACCTCTGCTGGTCCCCTCAGAGAAAACTAGCAAAATCCACCTGGAGGGAGGAAAGGCAAAAGAGGCTCCCAAGCACAGAGAAAAAGGTGACCATACGGCTCCTCTGTGGCCCTACCTACTCATTCCAGGAAAGCCAACTCAGATGAGCTTACAATTTACGTCTGCTTCACACCTAGGGAAAAAGATTCAGCTTCTAGAACTGTGCCACTGGGCAAAGAAAGTGTAAGATGTGCCTTGCTCAGGCCTTAAAACTACAAGTGGAGGAAAACTTCCAAGGGCAAGAAGCTGTTTTGCCTGACAACAACGGGCCTCAGCCACCCGCAGCCTGTCACACTCCATGGCCTTTCCTCCCTCCACGTCACCTGGCAGTGCTGACATTTCTCCTTGAAGAAGGGATGCTGCCAACCTGTTTACACTGAGAAATCACTTCTGAATGAAATACACTGTTTTGGAGTGTGAGGTCGGCACCCCCCTCCCCGGGATGTGAGTTTTCTCCCCCATCTTCCTTGAGAAGCAGATGAGAAGCATCAGGAAGGCACGACCAAGCACGCTGGAGAAGCCTGAATAAAACCAGATAGCCAAGGAAGTCCCAGTAAGCCACGCCAACACAGCCAGGAGCAGGAAAAGAAAGCCATTTCCTTCAGCCAGGTTTGGAAGCCAGATGTTATTTTTAAATATCCAAAAGCTGCCTTCTGAATGCTGCTGGCAATCAACAGACTCACTGCGGGTAAAACACGTGCTGGCTGCACAGCCAGCTGTGAGGAGGCTGAGGACACATCGTGCCCCTTCCCTGCACCCACCGGACACTAGAACCAAACCAAGGCTGGGAAGTTGCAATGGCACTAAAACCTAAGGCAAGGACACCCAGTTTTCCCCGCTCGCAGGCAGCAGCAGCGTGGGAATGACCCGGAGGATGAGTTTCCCCACCAAAGCCAGTATTCAGCCAGCCAGGCGTGCAGAGCAGGGCAGAGCAGGCTGCCCTGGAGGGAAGGCACACGCTGTGTATGCGGGGCTGGACCCTCTGTACCCAGACGAGAGGCAAGATGCCCTCTCCCCACACACAGCCACAACTCGCTGTGCTCCCTCCTCACAGCCTCACGGTGCTCCAGGGCTGCCTGGTTTTGCCGGGTCATGTTTGCCTACCACCAACACTCTGCAAAAAGTACCTCGACCCAGCACAACACCCATGGGTGACGCGGGCCAGAGACGGGACACGGGTGGATTCCCTGGCAGCTTTCTCAGCCGGCAGCCCAGCAGGGACGGCAGCCGCACCACCAGGCACACACACACCGGGCACACACCCACCACGCACACCCCCACCAGCCAC
>NW_009954537.1:384504-388023 GCF_000747805.2 Chaetura pelagica | reverse complement strand
AGCGCTGCCACAGGCACAGCCAGTTCCACCGAGTTGGGTTTGATCCCACGGGAGAGCGTTTCTTGCCACTTACAGCACCTAGGAGCACGGCAGGGCCTCAGTGGGATGCGTATTAAAAGCAGATCCTGAAGAATGTACAGGGTTTAGGCTCTGATCCTGCAAAGTCTTGTGCACACGCTTAACTTCGAGCCCCTGAAGTGTTCCCTGAAGTGTTCCCGTGGGCTTCAATGAGGCAACCGGGCACCTACAGTCATGCACAACCTTTGGCCACGCTCCTGCGAGCGGATCCCTCTGCAGCAGCCCTTGCCCCAACCAAGAACCGCCGGCACATCAGCCCAGCTCAGCACAGGATCTGCAGCTCACAGCACAGACACTCACACTTGGCCTGACACAGGAGCAACGCTACACAACGTATCCAGAGCCTAAGATAGCAAGGATGCTTCTCTGAGTAGTGGTTTCACAAGGTATTGAGAATCATAGAATCACAGAATCCTAGGGGCTGGAAGGGACCTCAAAAGCTCACCCAGTCCAACCCTCCTGCCAGAGCAGGGTCACCCAGAGCACATCACACAGGAACGTGTCCAGGTGGGTTTGAATGTCTCCAGAGAAGGAGACTCCACAGCCTCTCTGGGCAGCCTGTCCCAGGGCTCTGTCACTCTCACAGGAAAGAAGTTCTTCCTGATATTCACATGGAACCTCCTGTTTGCACCCATTGCCCCTTGTCCTATCACTGGACATCACTGAACAAAGCCTGGCTCCATCCTCCTGACACCCTTAACATATTTGTAAACACTGATGAGGTCACCCCTCAGTCTCCTTTTCTCCAAGCTCAAGAGACCCAGCTCCCTCAGCCTTTCCTCATCAGGGAGAATTTAACCCCAGAAAAGCCCATGTCACAAAGACATGCTCTTGTCCCTCAGCTGTTGCTTTTCTACAGGCACTTAGGCAGCTAATGAAAAAAAAATCCCCAACAAACCAAAAGCAAAACCACCCTGCCCAGCTTTCCAGTGTGACTGGACATAAAGTCACCCAAGGGCAAGTGCCAGCAGAAGGGAAGTGGAGAGAACACATGACTGTGGCTGGGGAGACCCTTCTGAGGGCCAGTGAAGACTTCTCTGAATTTAAGATGATAATGTTGTTTGAGTAGACATTAATCCTTTGGAGATCCAACTTCAAACAAATTCAAGAGCAAACACTTAACTTTTTAAATGATACATTATTGTTGTGGGGTTTTTTTTTGATGATGATGCCTTCAGAGAAAGATGCCAGACTGCACTGACACACTTTCATCTAGCTTTGCAGTTCTAAAGTCAGTACCAGGGAACAGGGAGTGTACTGCTGCAGCCAGGGGCAGAAGGGTGGACACAAGAATTTAAAATGCTTTTTAAGAAGAGCTACATGTTTCAGGAGTGAGCAGTGCAGTCCACCAGCAGAAACATGGCAAGGAGCTTTATTTAAGAGTTTATAACTCACCCTGCAGTCACAGACCCAAGGCACTCACAGCACCCAGCAACCATCCCACTCTTGTCTGTGGAGAATGTTATACTACTCCAAACCAGACAGAGCTGCCCCAAATTGCAGGGAAATAAAAGCTGCACGACATTCAGCAGTTAATTAAAATTCCTTTTCAATAATTAGACAGAAGCAGTGGAGGTTTCTTCAGAATACAAACACAGAACAGGAGGATGTTCAAATATGGAATATGGCTTTTTGTCCAAAGAACTTAGCACAAGGTGTAGCTTGATTTTGCCTGAAAGTGTTTTTAAGAAGAGAGACAAAGTGTTTTGCATTTCTGTGTAACTGCTGTTCACAGAACATGGAGCTTTTTCTACACAGAGAGATGCTTACCTACCTTGCCTTAAAAAAAAGGATATTTTTCTATAAAATCTGCACATTATTGTATAAAAATATTTGGCTTTTCCTTGTTTAACATATTTAACATAATAACTAATAAAAACTCCAAGAGAACAATGGCTTGTTTCTCTAATTGAGCTTCTTTTTGCATTTGAATGGTAGGTTTGCCTCACAAGCTCTATTTATGATGCTGCATTTTGCTCCTGGGCTGGTGGGGACAGTGTGTACCATCACCACGTGGCCACCTGGTGTGACAACCCTGCACGAAGGAAGCTGCAGTAGAGCCAGCCATACTGTGTAATGAACTTTAAAAAAAGGAGGTACTTCACCTTCAAGGTTTAGTTTATACTTCTGAGAACCATCCCTGAATAATACAAGGCCTTTCTGGTCAGTGAGAAGTTGCTTCTCCAGATCCGCAGATGTTCCCGTGGCAGAGCAGTGATCCAGATGCCTTAGAAAGAACAAGAAAATTTTATCTGTTAGAAGCCAGTCTTTGGTTTAGAAGACACTGTGAGGAAATACCAGTGTTCCCCCAGGCCCCTCTCATGGGATGCTATTCCAAACTAAGTCTCTAAGGCTTCAAGCATTTTGTTCTTCAGAGACAGAGGGGCACCCCACAGAGAACAAATGCTTGAAACAACAGCAGCCTGTGGTTCAGCCTGTGTGGTCAGCTTCAGCCTAAGGATGTCCATCAGCTCTGGAAAATGCACTCATCTTCAAATCCAGTCCTTTGAAGGCTTTCACTGAGTAGCAGTGATGCTTTGAGGGACAACTGGTAAGAGAAATCCACCAGCGCATGAGCATGTTACTGCAAGAACACCAGCAGTACATGTGAAAGAGACAAGCTACAGGACACCATGCCCTAAACAACTCACCCAAGATGGCTTAACAAGAGCTTTTGGCATCAACAGCAGATGGGTCTCACCTCTTTCCCATACTCAATCCACTGCCCAGAATTGCTGAGCCAATACCAGGCATCCTCCATCTCGGGAGCAGACAGATGAGTCAGAAGCCACCACAGATGCAGAACAGCTGCCCAACACCTGGCTGCTGGCTTCACCCTAATATCAGAAGAGAAATACAGCCTAAAGTACAAGTAGTTTTCAAAAAACACTGCTGGTTCATGTTCAGCCAGCTGTCCACCAGCACCCCCAGGACCTTTTCCCCTGGGCAGCTTTCCAAACACTCTTCCCCAAGCCTGTAGCATTGCCTGGGATGGTTGGGACCCAAGTGCAGGACCTGGCACTTGGCCTTGTTGAACCTCGTATAGTTGGCCTCAGCTCATCAATCCAACCTGCTCAGGTCCCTCTGCAGAGCATTCCTACCCTCCAGCAGATTAACACTCCTGCTCAGTTTGGTGTTGTCTGCAAACTTCCTGAGGAAGCACTTAATCCCCTCATCCAGATAATTAATGAAGATATTGAACAAAACTGGCCCCAAACCTGAGCCCTGGAGGACACCAGTGGTGACTGGCTGCCAACTGGATCCAACCCTGTTCACCACAACTCTCTGGACTCAGCCATCCAGCCAGTTTTTTACCCAGCAAAGAGTGTATCTGTCTATGCCATGTGCTGCCAGCTGCTCTAGGAGATGCTGTGAGAGACAGTGTCAAAGGCTTTAGTGAAGTCTAGGCAGACAACATCCACAGCTCCTCCCTCATCCACC
>NW_009954537.1:358846-384387 GCF_000747805.2 Chaetura pelagica | reverse complement strand
GGAGATAAATGATGGAGAGAGGCTTGACAAGCTCCTCTGCCAGTTCCCTCAGTGCTCTCATGTTAATTCCATCTGACCCCGTAGACTTGTGAGTGTTCAGGTGCCATAGCAGGTCCATAAATGCTTCCTCCTGGATTATGGAGGGGTTGTTCTTTCTGTCCTTATCTTCCAGCCCAGGAGGCTGAACAGCCTGGGGGAGGAAGCTGGTCTGACTATTAAAGATGGAGGCAAAACAGGCGTGAAGTGTCTCAGTCTTTTCCTCATCCTCAGTTGTGATGTGTCCTCGTTGTCCCCCTGGCTGCCCATCCATAAGGGATGGAGATTCTCCCTGGCTCTCTTACTGTTGATAATGTATTTGTAAAAACATTTTTTAGTGTCCTTTATTACTGTGGCTAGATAGAGCTCCAGCTGGGCTTTTATCTTCCTAATGTTCTCTCTGTATGACCTCACAAGATCTCTGTACTCATCTTGAGTTGCCTGCCCTTTCTTCCAAAGCTGGCAAACTCTCCTTTCTTCCCGAGTCCCAGCCAGAGCTAACCTGGGCTGCAGGGAGGAGCAGACTTCCCTGGGGGAAGGGCCTGTCTGGCATATCAGACCCTCTGTTCCCTTCAGAAGAGAATCTCCTATAAAAACTACCCTCATTTTATTCTTGAGAAGAAGTCCTCATGCACGGGTATGACTACTTCACCCTGGATGGACCATCATCAACATCTTCATTTGCCTGATCCTCCATTTCCAGAGCCCCATAGCTGTTCTGTAAGGGTTCCTGGGAAGGTAGGGGAAGCCTGGAGGGGAATCCCCTGTTGCCCCAAGAACTGCTCCACCTGCTGCCTCTTCCTCAAGGAGAGCAGGGTGTGGCTCCACCAACCTGGCACCCTTTCACATTCCCAAATAGAACTTAATCTTTCCACCTCAGTTGCTGCCAGTACCTGGTTAACACGTGGGCTCCACCCACACCACCTCAGCAGCCCCTCCACAAGCTGTCTCATCCCAGCACAGCCTGGGCCTCTCTCCCTCAGTTCAAAAAGCCCCCTAAAGAGCCTTTTACTGGCTTTTTTTGCAGCAATTCCTTTAATCAATACAGACTTCCCAGGAGACTGGATCCAGTCTCCTCAGCTCCATGACCCCACTGGGGCCTCCAGAAAGGGAGTTTGACCTCAAGTGACCCCCAGGGTCTGACTGGTTGACCCCAGGTGACCCCACTCAGGTGGGGCTCTATTTATGATGCTGTGTTTTGCAAGTCAACAGGAGAGTGGTGAACAGACAAAAACTGTTTCAAAGCCCAGAACTCAGGGGTAGCCCCAGGTCGGGAGCAGGACCTGCAACTACTTTTAATATTCACATGTAAGGGATTACATTTCAAGTTGATAGCATTTCTTTGCTCAAGCTGCTTCCTGCTCCAGTGCAGCAGGGTACAAATTCACCCAAAGCACCACCGTGCATCACTGTGAAACAAAAATTGGGAGCTTCCAAACCCCCTTGGCTTTCTAACACTCCTCACCAAAGTGGGAGGCTGAGTGGGGCTGGGCGAGGATTCTAAGATGAAGACCCAAGAACAGCAAACAAGCTGTTACTGAGCAGGGATTCTTTATTGCAGCCTGGGCAGCACTGGGGATTCTCCACCATGAGTGCTCCCACCAGTCAGTGAAACACCCCAACTCATACACACCAAAACCAGGCATATTCAGTTCCATGCCAATGAGTTCCCAGAATTCTTTTGCATAGTCGTTGTATTTCCTGGGATTGGCTATCTTTGTAATTATGTGTGCTCGAGGGTCTCCTGGGGGGGTCTTTGTTGATTCTAGTCCTTTGTCCTGTCTCCCATTCTGGTCCTGTCTCCAGTCTCCCACTAGTAGATTGCCCAGGTGGGTCAGAATCAACATGAGTGTTCTTAGAACACTTGATGTTATCACAACCTGCAGGATGCTTGGCATCATTGACTGATAGTTTCATTTTAAAAGTAATCCTTAGTATAGTACATTTTTATTAGGCTATATTTCTATGAATTTACCAATGAGTATCCTATAACTAACAACTGGCAAAAGCAACCAAGCAATGGGATTGCTGTTTCTATGTCTCGGGATTCCTGCATGATAGGCAGCTTGGATCAGGGCTCCTCACCAAATGAATGAGCAGCATCACCACATCCATCATTTCCTTCAGCCCCATCCTACCACTATCTGTTACATCACTAAAATATCTCACCAAATAATATATGCTGTGGATCTTAATATAATGGTCACTGTCCTTGGTTGTGCAATCAGCATGAGCAGTTCCTGCAAACCATGTTTCCTGGGGTCTGCTCTGCCAGCTTCATTATTTTATTTCAATAAAGAGAATTATTATAAAAACCAAGCTTGGCAGACACTGGCACCATTGCATCAACAGTGCATTCTGCACCTTGTCCAGCTTCCAGCAGTAGGTCTAACCCCAAGACCAAACCAGACCAGACGTGCCCTGAGGAAATTGCCTTTACTGACCAAACCACTCTTCCAGCCCACATACTGTCTCAGAGGCAGGCAAAACAGTCTCATAATTCTGATAACCCATATGAAGCCCTTGCACGTAAGTGGCACAGCCTGGAATTAAATAAAAACCTTGTCAGGTTTAGGAGCCATACGAACAGGAAATGATGCCAAAGATGGCTAAAGGTTCATGTGAGAAACTGATGTCCAGATAAATACACCCTACATTTGCAGTCTGATTTTCTGAAAGCATAATTTCTTGCTTTAAGCACTCATCCGGGAAGGTATCCTGAAACAAACACAAAATCTATCTTCTCATTCATGGCCAAAGTTTCTTTCTCCCACTGTCAGAAATCCATTTCAATAAGTGGAAATCCTGCTTAAGCCATTGATTATAAACCTCAGCTTCTCTTCCTGTTTCCTTGGCAAGTCCCAAACCTGCTAATGGCTTTTAGTTCTCATCTGGTTTTATTGCAGGATATGAGGAATCATCCAGTGATGTATGTTACATGGAGCATATTGAAGAGATTTGATCAGGGTCTGTCTGTAGAGCTGATGCAAGTTGCACTGACCACACAGTCTTGTTCTGCATCATGTTCCTGAGCACTATGATGGTCTCCTCACGTGCTCTCCTCTTCTCCAGCCAGCTCAGACTTTCTTTAAAGGTTCCTGCTGCACCAGGACACTTGTGTCTTGCTTTGTTACAGAAATGTTTGCCCTAGCTAGTAGATAACACTGCCTTTCAAAAGATGGGAACTTGATGCTGTGCTGATTTCAGAATGTGTAGAAAACATTAAAGTTATCATGGAGCAGTTTGGTTTTAATTAGAGATCCCACTGCCCCAGGTTTAGTTGAATAACCTCCTTCCCTGAAACACTTGATCTTTATACCTCACAGCAAGATAGGCCTGTCTTGTGTTTGCCCATGAAGGCAGTGATGACAGTTATTTTGTATTGATGCTGCTTCTCTGAGAAAATAAATAAATACATTCTGTTTCCTGAAACAACAGTGTGTTGCCCACAGCAAAGGCTTTTAGACTGTGAGAAGTTACAGAGGCTGGGATCAATACCAGTTACAAATCCATCTCTCCCTTAAATGATTTGGAGGTTTCAGGCTATACCTAATGAATGTTTTGTGTTGATTTCCTCTGCAGGAGGGAGTTCTTCCCTGTGCTCTGGAAAGTGGAAAAAGTGGATTAGCCTACCAAGCCTCCAGCTATTCTACTTCATTCACATGTACACTTCAGCTATGACACATTTTTAATGAGTATTTCAACCCCTGGAGTTGCTAATGAGACGCACACTCAGATTCCCATCCAGTGTGAGTACACGCACCTTGCCCACAGTTCTGTCTGTACCTCCAAAACCAGCTGCCACGCTCCTCCAGGACCAGGTTGTCAGTCAAGGATGTTGTTGCAGCGTGTAAGAGCAGTAGTTCAAGTACTGCGAGTGGTGAAAAGTTGCATCATGTTTTAAATAATTGAATTCCAATACAGCTTCTCCAGTTTTTGAGGAATACTCTTCCACTTCACAGAGTGGAATTTAATACCTACGAGATGTGTGTGTGCGATACAAACACTGATGGTCGGTAAAATCAACTCTTGTGCAGCAAACGCGCCCAGACAAAAACCAGGCACACATCACATCCACAAAGAACAGCAGTCCCTGCACTTCCTTCTACGTTGTAAGCTGACATCAGGAAAAGAGGGAAAAAATAAAGATATTTTTAAAAAGAGTGGCCTTAATTATGCTGAAGAGCTACAGAGAAAGGCATGAATTGGTTACGTTACCCGTTTTATTTAACATGATTATACGTCTTTGCAAATTAAAGCATTACCAAGGACATCAACTGCATTCTGCTGGCACAAGCCAAATGAGACACTTGACAAATGCAAGCTCCATTTTTAATGTATTAGAAATAACCTGAAGTGATATGAAGAACACTAGGAACACTAGAGCACACACAAACACTGGACTGCAACAGGACTAGCAGAGTGGATGTTTTCATTTCATAAAATTCATCCTGAAGTCTTAGATGACATTTAGCTTTAAGGCAGTGTGGAAAAAGTATTTTATCCAGCCTCTGGGAGGAAAAATACCCTATCTGTTCTCTGAATTTTTAATGAAACTGTAGTCAGAAAACCTGTGAGTACAAACTTCAAGCAAGAAAGCACACACATTCATTCTCAAGCTGCACATACACAGTCCAAATGGCACTTCAGTGACTCAAGTACAGCACTCAAGATGTAATGACTTACAAGTAAGTATCCTTTAATAATTGAAATAAAGCCACACAGATAGATCCATTCACCTCTGATGGTGATGTCTTATGTATTTATAAAGAAATGCTGAACTTTGTAGCTTGAGTAGCACCGGGATATAAGCCTGTTGCAAAGTAAAACGAGGCCAGGTAGGTTGAGCCAGGAAGAGAGAGCCTATGAAAAGAAAGTAAAATAACATACACTTCAAGAAAACCAAAACAAAATCTGGAGTCATTCTGAGTCACATCATGGTGCTTCAAACAAACAGTGCTCTTCTAAATAGGAAACTAAGAGCTTCTATCAGTACTTTTCATCAAGTCTGTATTAGTCTTTAATAACTTCACTGGCTGATGGCCATTAAAAGTGCCACAGCTGCTGCTGCATGAGTGGAATGGCTTTCAGTTTGAAATGCTTACTCCAACAAGGATGAAGAAGGCCAGCTGTGTTATTAATTTAAACCTTCCATACTGAAGGAGATACCAGCACTACTATGCCCCCAAAAATTCCCTACAGCACCTTGCCTCTTATCAGGGATGAGGTTCCTGTGAGTGTATGTATATTAAGAGATCTGTTAGTGCACAAGCACATCTCCTCAGAAGCAGAGAATTACACTGGAAAAAACAGACCCAGTTCAAAATCTGTTTTTAATTTCAGCTCTGAACTGTTAGGTTTCGTATTTAGCTAAACAATGAAAAGTCTGAATTTGCTCATTTTGATGTTGCTCACCCTCTTTTTTATAGTTTTTCAGTTTCCTCTACTTTAGCCATCTACCATTTAACACTGTACTAACAATTTTAGATGACATTTTTTAAAAATGTAACTCACATAATACTGAGGTAGAAATGTACCATTGATGCTACTGCTTTGCTTCAGAATAGTTTCTATGATGTATTCTACTTAACTGAAAACATTTTTAAAAGACCATTTATTCCATGTAGACAAAGCTCTACCAGCTGCAGACCAAGTTGCTTAACCATGGAAGAAAGCCAAAAGCTCCAACTTGCAGAGAGTATGTCCAGCAGAAAGTCTCATCATCCCAATTAAGTTCAAAATATCCAAGAGCTCTGCAGCTGCTAACAGCAATTTAGCACTGCTGTCAAGATACATACATTCAATTATATATGGTTTCAAAAACCTTTTTGTGGCAGAGAAGCTGTGTAAAAATCCTCCCCAAAGTGATTGCTACCACTGCAGCTGCCAGACTCCAGCCCTTTTCAAATCAAGACTAGTAGAACAAACCTGCAATCTTATACACCCAAATCCTGTGATTTTTGGATGATTTTCTTATGTTACCCTGCACAAAGTTCAGGATAATGTCCCAGACATATGACCAACTCCTTAATACTCCCTTGAAGGAGAAAAGGGGTTTCTTTTCCCCCCGTAACATCACAGTAAAAATTGACACGTTTTCATTTTCGTAACTGCTCCCAGAGAAGTGAGATGACCAGAGCCCCACTCAGTTTTCTGTGGGCCTCCACATTTTGCCACACATGGGAGAGGAAAACTCTGAATGCTTCCCTCCAAGGGCCCAACACAGCCAGCAATTTCTACACAGATGCCCAAAAAAACCAACAGGTTGTTTTTTTTTAAAACATACTCAGTATCAGACATGAGTTGCTGTTATCTCTGCAGAGATTTCCATTGGCATCAAGTACAGACCTGTACTAAAAAAGGCACAAAGCAAGAGCAAACATACATGACACTGAAACACTTCCATATTTTTCAGAAGTCAGCATCCTATTACATTTTTAAAGCTCCTATTGCTCAATCAAATGCAGCTGTTCTCTTTACAAGGCAGCAAACCTGTCCCCTACATTCTAACAATCTCCCCATTTCCTCTCCCACCTTCCCCCAAAGCTCCATCCAGAACAGCTCACTCACCAACAGCACCCAGGAATACCAGATCTCCCAAACAGAAAGAGGTTTTTCAGCTTCTTTAAGTGGAACAACTCCAATAAATCACCCAGTGTCTTAAAACGGGCATTACAAACACTAGCCCTGCTTCTGCCATGACTGCTGCCTTCTTCCTGGCTCAGAGGTGCCTCCAATGCTGCAACTGGACCATAGCAGCCTGGTCCCAAAAAGGCCTCCTCTCCTCCCCAGGCCTTTTAGCCCCTAGGAAGGGCTGTTAGCAGTAAAAGAACAACACAGCTGACAAAACCCCACTTCAGGTGGCTATTTGCAACCTCAGCACTGTTCACATAAAATGAAGGAGTCCACAATCACGGGGGTGGTCCAGTTCCAGGTGTGCCATTTGGAGGCCTTTATCACCATGTAACTGCCCCAAACAGCAGGCGTGGCTATAAAAAGCAAGAGCATCCTGACTGCTTAGTAGGTAATACCCAAAATTATCCCTGCTTTTGAATAAATGATGACTGCAGGCCTTCCTTACACCTTTTATCCTTTCACAGACAAAGTCTGGCCAGAAATGCCATCAGCTCAGAGGAGAATCACTTCAGATCTGTCCAGAGCTGTTCTGCACACTGAGTGTGATTAGCACTACAGCAGCTTCTAGGGGGGTTCTGATTTCTGGTTTACCAATCCTCATTATTAGAGGATGCAACAAACTTCACATGGGAATATATGAATCATCATATATATATTCTACAAACTAAAAGTGCAATCCAGATGTTGCTTCCAGAAGAATACAAGAATACTCTATGTACCATGACAGCTCTTGTGCACTTCTTAAACACCTAAGAAAATGTTACCATTCCATGACATGCAATACAGGCAGGCAGTGACCCAGGCCAAGGCTCATGGAACATGATTTTTCTCCCTTTATTCTTACTGGACAATTCTATGGTGTGTGATGTAGCACAGTCTGCCTGCTTGAAAGGCCTCTTCAGCCTTCTGCAAAGTTTCTCCATATTTTATTTCTCCATCCTTTATTTCCCACACAGGTCCCAGTTCTCTCAGAACTTCATGCTTCTTAGTGTGCAGATTGAAGCTGAGGCTGTTTTTGTAAGGCTGCTCAACTCAGGAAGGCTGCTTTCCCCTCTGAAATGGCCAATTAACACTGGCTTAGGCCTCTTCTTTAATGAAGTACAACACTTGACCAGTCTTTAATAACGGTGTGCACAAAAAGGAGTTCTTAAGGCAACAGGATGCATCAAATTTTATCAACAGGATCAAAATCAACTTTGAACTCCTGGGAGAAAATCCTAACTGTATTTTGATATCTAAACATTCTCATTTTTCCCACTAAAATATTTTGATATGTCAAAATGTAGATAGTGCTGGTGAAAAGCCAGTAACATTTGTTGACATTCTTAACATAGTGTCACATTTTATCTCATAACAAAAAAAATCATCAGAAATGTTTTGTTAAGGATGTTTTTTCTACAGTAGCTGTCAGATAAACACACTGAAAAAAGTTTATTTACATGAAACTTTGGGATATGAAATGGGCCTGACTTCTGTCATTCACACCATTTTCTGTTTTGAACATCTGGGAGCCTGCTGCTGCAACTTTATAAAAAGGGAAGGATGCTGAGTCAAGCAAAGCTCTGCAAAGCCAAGCAGACCAGTTTCTAAACATGAACAGATGTAGTTACTGCATTACAGCAACATATACCAATGCTAAAGCAATGTATAAACCCATGGTCTCTTTAAAGAGAGTAGCAGCTCAATGCTAACTTGACTGGGAACAAGATTGAATGGAAGCCCTGACAGCATTCAGCAAGTAGCCAAGCAGTGTGCCAGTAGGTCCAAATCTGTCTTTAGCTGAGTAGAAGAAATCAGGAGTATAAAAGGTTGTGTATTTCTGTCCTGTTCTCCCAGCACATTCTTTGTATTACAATTCTAAATTTGCCAACACCCAATAACAGAAAAATGTAAATTTAGATGCAGTGAAAGCAGGTTCTAGGTTCAGATTCTCTTAATATAATGACAACTCTGAACTGATACACATTGAAAAAGATCAGTATGGAACTATCTCAAAGATGAGCTGTTAGGACTAAACTACTGAATTAGTCCAACTTCCTAAAAACTAGAATATCTGCCAAGGGATAAAGCAGGAGGTGACTTTTAAGATTAAATTAGCCCCTAAAGAAGTCAGCAGAGAAGCACACCTCTCCCAGAAAAGGACACAAGGCAGGATCCCTTTTTGAACCTGCTACAAAATGTGTGTTTGCAAGACCCAAATCAATGGATTTGCTGACAGCACCAGAACAGTCCAAAGTGCCTGAGTTGAGAACTCTTCACCTTTCAAAGTTATTTTTGAATTTTACTATTTATTGTGCTAGACAGCTGACTGGAATTTTTAGAGTATGCAATTCAGATTGTAGGAGGCATTTAAAGAGATGATTTTACAAGAGTGAAATATATTCAAATCAGAGAATTACGATTCACTGAAAACCATTATTTGTATCAAATAATTCTGATGCATAACAGGCTTTTTTCATGGTCATTTGCTCACAGAAGCTAATGATGCAGGAAAACTGTTCCCTGTTAATGACCACTTCAGCCACACTCACACTTGGTCATCCCAACACTTGTGGTTGGAAGACTGAAGGCTGTGCAGGCCAATGGCAATTGTAAGCACCTGAACTGTATCCAAGAGCCAATTTCTGACACAACACAACTCTGTAGAATCCTACACTCTCCCCTCTTTGATAAGAATCAGAAGTACAAAGAACCTTTAGAACATAATTCTTTAATGTAGGGTTTTTTGGTGGCGTCTGAGAGGAAAAATCACTCAGATGTGTAGCTGTTTTTCAAGAAAAATGTTAGACCATATTGAGATAGATGATAGTATTGATTTCAATTCCAAAGCATAATTTCATATCCTGATGGAAAATGTTTCTGTACTATAGAAATCTTATTCCTGCTCCAAACTGAACACCATCGCATATCCTGAAAAGAAACAAAAAATAAACAACCTAAGTGACAGAGAAGGTCCTGATGAAATGAAATTATCCCTACCCTCAATTTCCCAAATTTTTCCATCTTTTTACAGTCACGAGTCCAATTTTAGCTAACAAAGGGGTTTTTTTTAAATAAATGCTTTGCCAATCTGTCATTCATAGAAAGTGTTTTGATTTGCAAAATAAAGCCCATAATCTTAAAATTTCTATTATTCACTTGTATGAATGACAAGTACGAAATAGAGGATGTCACATAGTATTCACAGGCAAGAACAAGCCCCCTGAAGCTTTTCCATTACATACTATATTTGTTTGATGTAGGATAATTTGTTTATAACAAATTAATTTATTCTCCCTTTATCTAGAGTTAAATTTGTTTTCATTGTTCAAGCAAAGACATTAAGCTCAGTATTTATCCAATCATTTCATTTTGGAAGGCTTAAGAAAATCCTGTGAGCTGTTTGATCATTTCCCCTCAAGAAATAAAACCTGCTACACAGCTATTCATACATTTCAACAGCTGATCTCAAGTTCAATGAACTTTGAAACTTGGAATACAAATTCTTAAACCACAAAGTACTCTTAAACCAACACGAATATAGCCAGCTGAATCATCTCTAAACTGGTATAAAATAAACAAGCCTAAAAGGCAGCAGTTCTCTCTGCCAAAACCAGACATAAGTGCAATAAACTTTAAAACCAGTTAGTAGCATGAAAGAAAAGGGTGTAAAAAACAAACCTATCACCAGACTGTACTCCCATGGGGAAACAGTAGTTAAGTTCTAATCTAGCAATGTTTCCGAGTCGGAGCACGATGCCGGCACCATAGGACCATCGAATACACTCTGCCAGCTTCTGCAGGTGAGCTCTGGGACCATCACCTGAAAGCAAATGATCAGGAGAACAAGAATCAAAGTAGACTGTCAAGGTGGTCAAAGGCTAAATTGAATTTCAGAGCTACAAGACAGACCACTCGGAGCACGTCCTGCAGATTCAGAATGGATTTACTGCCCACAACTCCCATAAATGCCACCTTGGACTCAAACGACAGAATTTAACAATTCTAGGTGGATTGCTGGTTGATCTTCATGTCTCTCCATAGGGTACCTACTTGCATCAATCTGGAAATGACTACTGAAGACTTGGGTCTCTGTTAGTTATGAAGTTGATTTGTCTGCTTTTCAATTCTGCATGAAGTGTCCATCAAGCAAGGCAGACATCAAATATCACTATATCCCCAAATTGATTTAACTGATACCGAAAAATTGTACCTTAATACACTGAAATATAAATTGACAAAAGTTGGGGATGGAAGACACACACACACACACAAATATCACATCAGTTACTGCACCCTCATCTATGCTCTAATGCCACCACTTTTTATTTAGCTCATCTTAGAAAACATTAAAATCCCACTAGAACAACATCTTCCAATTTCTTTGCAGAATGGTGTAAGACAGCGGGTGTTAATCACTTACCACCTGGTCTGCAATTAACCTATTCACAGATTCTACTGTTACCATTCTAACTCTCTTTCCTACAGGTTGTGCTAGAATTTATGTAGAGAGCTAAAAAAAACCAACTAGCAATCTCTCAAATATACAACTTAATAACAGCAGCTTTTTGACAGGCACCGAAACATACAGGGTAAACAAACTGCTTCTCAATAAACAGACACAGAAGAGCTTTCCTTCTTACTGCTTTTATCTAGAGAGAAAAGCAGGTTTTGTTACATACATTTCTCTTGAATCTTACCATAGTTGAGATTGCAGAGGTTTCCAGCATTGAGGAAGAAATGTGTTCGGAAAAGGTCTCCAAACCCTCCCCGGCCTGGCCGGAAAGGGAGAGGGGTGTAGAGATGCAACCCTCCAGCCCAGTAGGCTTCACCTCCCAAGTAATCACCTAGTTAGGGAACATGGAAATGTTGGAATACAAATGTTTACTGGGAAAGATATTCAAAGAATAAATCCTTCAGTTATTTTATATTGCATGCTACCTCTTTTTCAGCTCTTGCTTCTACCTTTCTCTAACCTGACTACTATCAAGTAAAAAGAGTACCATACAATTCTTTCAACCTAAGTGAATAGCCCTTTTTTCTTCTCTTCCTCACTAGAACAGCCTGAAACATACACCTACTTGTGGTTCATCAGAGACTGCCTCGTGAACATCTTTGAAATACTTGCCTTAGTTTTAAAACTAAGATTTTAGATTTAGGGAAATAGGTTTTTAGATTTAGAGAAATAGATACTATTGAACAGTAAGCTTTCAAATATATTGAATACAGAATCTATTGATAACAGCAAGTTAGTAGCACAGTAAGGAACAGAACTCAGGAAGGTCCTGACCCTCAAAATGCTTTTGATCAGATTACCTTTCCCCTAAACTACCTGAACATACGCTGTATCTAATAGAGATGTCATGTGACTGTTGCTATAACCATCTTTTGAGAATTTCTTCAGCTTGAAAGCTGAATTAGTAAGCTTACTAATTAAAGTGACATACAGGAAGCAAGCAACTCTGAACACACACTTGTTTTTCAGAACTAGCTGATGGCTTAACTAAGAACACTGTGGCTTTCTTCCTTTGAGAACTAATACCAAAGACGTAACATCCCTCAGACTAAAGGGCAGAATAAGTGCAATATTTTTTAAGCCATACAAAGCATAAGGGCAGAATCTGATTCTCTGTTACACACTAATATTTACAGTCTTGTTAGAGGAGTAGGATTTAAAAGTTTCACACCTTCATTCTGAGGTCCAATGCTGTACATACTGAACCCACGCACGCTTGTTGGTCCGCCAAGGTAAAACCTAGTGAATACAGTAACATTGAATGTAATGCTTCACTTGAAGGACAGATTTGAAAACATCTAGCTGTACTTCTAACATTGCTTTTCAGAGTTACAGGCAACTTTGTAACAGGCTCAATTAAGTTTATTTAAAATTCTGATGCATTTGGCCAAAAAACCCCACATCAGAATAAGTGGAAGAATTAAAAATAAAAATCACTCCTCCATCACTTATGAAGATCAGACCCAAAGGTTCCTCAGCATTGAAGAATCAGGATACTGTCTGATTCTGTCTGTCGTAATCATTTTGAGAGAAGTACTGTAGTTAAGATCTATGACATGTGGAGCTGACACTTCACAGTTACTGTAAGAAAATTTAAGTCGAAATGGTTCTGCTAGTGATCTTCAAACAAGTGTGAGAGAGCAAAACTGCCTAAAAAAGCCCACTTAGTTACACTGTGGCTTTACATCTAAAAACACCTACAGTGTTCTCTATGTCTGATAGAAAGTTTTGCAGATGGCAAAGACCATTTTGCAACCAAAAATATTGGCAAGCAGAGCCACTACACAGCAAACTATAAATTTATACTACCCTCATATGAAAATCAAACCCAGAATGAGCAGTAACATGCAATTAAAACTAACTAGAAACTTACTTTATCACTACTGCTGCTTCCTTCTGCTAGAGAGTTTGCTTTACACATTACCTAGGCTGACTGGAAAAAAAATATTAAGGAACATTAAAAATACTTGCCTATCAGCTATACTGGATGGTTTGTCGCCAATAGGCACTAGCATTCCACCCCAAAGCGATGCTGAAAAAACCTTTGAAGAGAAAAATAAGTGTTTTATTAATATTTCCCTAAAAACAGTATTAGTAAAACTTCATTGTTGGGACACTTCCATTAGTCTGACAGAAAGTGACAGATAATCACAGTGTATGCATGGATACCACCCCATCATTAACAGCATTTTTGGGAAACTCTTGAACACTGCTGCCCTCTTGCTTTCATGCTGTGCTACCTCTTGAAAAAGTCAACATCCGTTTGAACCTAGTGCTGCTTTCAGAAGAGCTAAAAGAAACTATTTTCTTATGGATTCTCAGGTATTGAAATAAGATAACACTGCTGACATAAGGAAGTCCTGACAATTGTAAACTCATAGAATGTGAAGTCCAGCAAATAGCTACCAAAAATGTACAATTATTACCTGTCTGTAAATTAGCCTTATAATTAGACGTAACCCTCTTTTGCCACTCTATACTGACATCAAACATGCATACATCATTACTGCTTATCTATACAGTAGTTCTTGGGAGCTATAAATACATGTAAAACATTTGCCTGCTACCTGTTTGCCAAGCAGAAAAACAACTGCCAGACAGTGAGATCTCTTGTCAGTATCTAGGCTAAAGGTGTTGGACAATCACTTTCACAGCACACTCCTGCTATCTGCCCTGCCAGCCCCCAGCTGCCTCCCCTGCCATTATCACAGGGTACATGTCTGTGTGGTTACACAATACATGGCAGGTGCAACAGTCAGTTTTTCATGAGTCTATGCCTGTAACCAATGGGTTACATACAATGATGTACACTGTGTTATTTGCACCAAGTAACCTAGGAATAAAAGCATGAAATAGCAGACAGGTCCCTACAGCACCAGTCCATCAGTACCTGGACTACACAAGTACTTTTTCAGTTGCACTGTTGGCACAATGCTAACATTCTCCCAGTCTCCTAGAACTTCTTTGATATTCCAGTCATCCCCAAAAAAGCTATCTAGAGGCAGAGATATACTCAATGCTTTTTTGTTTTGGTTTGGTGGGTTTTGTTAGTATATAGGAATATTTCTAGTATGCAATTCAACTCTTCTTTAACTAAGCAGAAAAACACCTATTTCTACCTCATATTATCTCTGTGCTGCAAAAGATGCCCTGAAACTTAAGACCTCCAAGTTCTCATAAGAAGCCAGAGTACATTAAACGTGAGCTTGAAGCAGAATTATCCAGTGTCACTTCTTAAGGAAATAGAGTTGGTACACACAAAAAATACTCTGCCAACCAAACCAAGACTTCTCGGTGATGATGATACAGGAACTTGCTTCAAAACAGCAGTTACTCCAAACCAAAGTACAAAGGTAAACAGCACACTATCTGGGATTTGCTTTGCCAACAGGGTGGCAGACTGGGATCTCATAAAATGGTCATACTACCATGTGTCTTTCTTAAATTGTTCTTTGTGCACAAATATGAAGAGTTTAATATGTTGTAGTGAAATCAGCCTTCCCATTCTTGCTCAACCATTTTGCAGACAAAAAATAATATGCTGTGATAAATAGCATATCAATAATGCTATGATATGCATAGCAAAAAATAATGCTATGATACCAAAATTGGTATTCATATATTCATATTTTACAATGACAAAAGAAAACTAAGCCAAGGTGAGTCAGAATATTCGTAACCTAGTGAAAGAGACAGAACAAAGGCTGTAGTTTTTTAAAAAAACAAAAATCACAAAGAACAGATATGCCCAGCATTACTCCTGAAAGGAAAAGCATTCATACAGTTAACTGTGGGACAAATCCTTCTTTCCCAACTTCTTTCCCCATTTCTCAAGTGTGACTATGCATGACAGGAATGTCAAAGTAAAAATAAAGAGTGTTAAACTTCAAAAAAACCACAACAAAACCACACAAAAAAACAAATCAAGATCTCTACATCACCCATCTTTCATTTCCTCAGATTAATTACTAAAATATCTTTTAAAAAATTACCGAATCCCAGAGAAGTTGCTTATTCAACTGAAATTCAAAATCTTCTTTTAGAAAGCTCACATCTCCACCTGCATAGCCAGCCAGCTCCTGCAAAGACATAGGTTTATGGAAGTTGTAACAGGTACTACATGTTTCTTCCCCCTAAAAGTTCATCATGTCTGCATCAGCCTAAGCAGTGTTTTCTGTACAAGAAATACAGATCTACTACATGGAGAGACAAAAAAACACACATGACCCTCAGAACAATGAGCAGCATCTAACCAGGCTATTGCTTTCTAAACCATTTTTTAAATAACAGCAAAACAGAAGGAGCTGGAAAATTCAGCACCTGAAATCAAACCTCTTGATGTATTCACCCAGGACCTGAGAAGATTTCATCTGTACTAAAGAAGGGCTGAAGACCAAGACAGCCAGTTGCATTACACCAGTGCCAGCTGAATATAACAAGTGTCTGAATCAGCGCTAGAGGCAGCAGTTAACAAATCATATGTTAACTAAACCCTGAGTTATAACCACCCTTCTCACTCAGAACACTTCACTGCTGCCTACAGGAACAGGAGCACTTCTAGTTCCAATGCCATTTCAAAGCAATCTGCTTCTAAAGCATTGCAGAAGTTAATGGTCCTGAAGTATTAACCCCTACAGCAGAAAAAACAGCTTTTCTAAAAGTTCTGAAAGCAACAAGAGTGAAAACCACTTTCTGTGCCAAAATGATACCTGCCTTTGAGAGTTATTTTTACCCAGTCTTTCATTTTTAATTCTAAGACTTACAAACTTAGTCAGCAGCAAGAGGACCACAGTCTGGTAGTCTTACATTACAGTGTTAGAAAACAAGGACTATTAGCTACTGTAAATTTAGAGTGAATATCATCAGGGATAATGTGTCTCAGCTAATCAGTAATTTCATGCTAATGGCAAGGTAAAATGTCCATGCTGTTTGAGAAATGAACAAATGTACACAAATGTACACAACTGAAAACTTGCCACTGTAGAAAAGGTTTCATGCTTTTAAAAGGCACACACAATAAAGATAAGAAGTGAATACTGGTCATCACTGTATCCTAGTCAATTTAGGATTGATTTCTAACTTCAGATATTTTTAACATGAACATCAATTAGATACATTAAGACTTACTGAAATACACTTACTGATAAAATCTAAGCATAGCATAACAGATTTAATACTACCTGATTAATTTTCAGCAAAGCACCTCGCCTTGGCAAGATCGAGGAGTTCCGGGAATCAATTACCATGGCATGCTGAAAAGAATCACACAATTATTTTTAGGTTAACATATCTATTGCATACCACAGTGTGCCACTATTATTTTCCTTCACAAACTGTGCAAACAGTGGATGAAAATCACACCTCCAGCTAAGACTACTGTAGCTTTATGGATTTGGGGACAGTGTACCTACAAGGCTAACGTAAATTTTGTATTTAGAGGCCACATAAAATGCATACATTTCCATCTTTTGGCATGGTACACACCAAAAATAAAGCAGCAACAATGCCCAAGCATATATCACCAGTTTTGTGACAGTAACCTGCAAAAAGTTTATCTCCTACAATTAAAGGTGACAAATGACCAAAAACTGCTATAGGAAATAATATTTAGAAAGGGCACGGTAACTGCAGGATTATGAAATTTACTGATCAAATCTTCTACAAAACAAGACAATTCTGCAAAAAGAAAGGGCAGGTGACAGGGATGAAGCCCTGCAGGAAGAACAAGCCAGTCTAGGCAACACTCAAAAATGCTACAACACTCAACTACCACACTGTGGTTTTTCTCTTTGGACCTCCTGGACAACTCTTTGTGATTGACCAAACACAGAAAAAGATGTCTGAAGTTAAAAACGCTACCTACTAAGACAAAAAGCTCCTTTGTTATAATTCATAACTATTAGATGACTCAAAATAATATTTTTATTACAAATATCAGGGAAAAGCCTTACAGAGAGAGAAGACTTAAGAGAGTGTCCACTTTCTTCTCGAACAGAAAAGGATGCTGTTCTAGCAAGGCAGCCAAGCTCTCTCCACACACCCTCCCACTTCAGTGTGTGATTGGTCTTCCAGATTGGAAACTACAAATAAAGAATTGAGTAAGACATAATATTACTTTGCTAATAATACTTTTATTATTAAAATAAACATTTCCCCAAAAAAATCTTTCTGTACAGTTTTTTTTATAGGAGTCTATGCTTTTCCTTTGCAAACTTCCTGGATCAGAGAGAAACCCTTTTACATTTCAGAGCAATGTTCTTCCTGCTGCAGCCAGGAGAATTGCTCCAAGTAGGTGCACACTACTTAATCCATCCCAAATGAAAAATATCTTGAATTGCACTGATACAGTGAGCTAGGCAACCAGCTGCCTCTCTGAAATGATACTTTAAACATTAAACGTTTGCAGAAAAACACACTGGTATTTTTATGTTGATATGAATTCAATGTAAATGAAGCATGTGTTCCACAAACGCTTGTGCTACACTTACATTAAATTCTGTTGATATTCCTCTATCAGTTTCACGAAGAGAGCTCCAAGGGAACTGTCCAGTGACTTTATACAAGTTAACTGAAAAACTAAAACACAGCATTAATGGTGGGTTTCAAAGGGAAACTAGTTAAGTGGGTAGAGTTTCAAATTATCACAAAAACTTAAAACAGCTCTGCTACATTTTTAACAGACCCTCAGGAAAGGAATACATTTAATTATTACTCAATGAAAGATCTTATTAATTGCTTTATATTCTTTCACTCAAAAAAAAAAGAGGCACTCAAAAATGTATCACTTACTTTCTTTCAAAGCTTCCAGGCTGTGGTTTGAAGAATGACAGGCCATATGAAGTCTCCTTTGTTCCATAGGAGAACTGGAAGGTTACCTTTTCTGCACGCCCAAAGAGATTTGGGAACTTGAGCCCAAGCACCTACAGAAAATTGAATTAAAAAAAAAATAAAACCCCTCACAACATTTCACATACTTTGCAGTCATGCATTTTAATCGTATGCTGAAGACAAGCATATCTACCCTGACAATTAGAAATGAAGACATTAAAACCAGTTTTAACTCAATGTGTTTTTCTTTTAAGTTAGATTTGTCTTTGTACTGGCAGCAAAAGCCACCACAGTAGCACAAGTTACAGTTAATCATTCAATTTTTATTGCTTTCCAGTAGCTGCTGACTTAGTTTGCATTCTCACTGTATCACCAGTACTGTTATTATTTCAAGCAACATCTCCCAGCCAGTCTCAAAGCCCAGCAGAGTAAGTCTTTGGCATAATAAGCAGCTGCGCTGCAAGTGCAGAATTTGTAGCTGATGATCTGGAAAACTACTTGTCAAGTTGGGTTCATTGGAACCACAGCAAAAAGCTAATGGAAAATTATCAATAGAGAGCAACTTTCCTGTATTTTTATTTGAGGAATAAGTTACTTTTGCAATCAGTCCTGACAGCAGTACAACATGCCATTACAATCTTCCAGAAACTAGTTAAGCACTTTTGCCTGTTCTGACACAAATTTCTTGTATCCTTTGGCAGCTCCTGGCCTTCTGGCAGACAAGATGGAGCAGGTTTCCTCCAAGCACAGACATTACCATGGCTGTTTTATTACTGTGCGTTCTATTTTAAAAGAATGTAGAAAAGCTACCAAACCCTGATTGCCTTTGTCTAACAGCTATTGGAAGCCAATCAGTCACTTGAACCTTGTGGTCATGGCTAATATGCAATTACCCAACTAACCAGAAAGGGCTATTAGTATGAAATAATACATTCATAGACTTCTGATGAATTTAAGGGATTAGAATACATGTAAAATCTATTCAACTCTTAAGGAAACATCATCTCTGCTGCCAACACCAACGTATACAAGTCATGCTTTTATATAACCCAAACATTTTACTTCAATGTAACAAATTAAATCAAATAGAAGGAGAAGCTGAGCACTAAAGGAGCAACCAAAGGAGCTTTCAGACTATTTTCTAATGCACTAGAACCAACAAGCAGGATTCCCCACTGGTTTCATTCAGGCAGCAACACCCTGGACAGTCCTCAGCAGCAGAGAACTCACTGAGCTCCTATTCTCCTTGCATTTGCAAAACACCAGCACCTGAGTCATGCAGCATCTTAGCCAGGTTAAAAATACCCCTAAGAAGAAAAGGATGAGTCCCTTGATCTGGCTTATCTACCAGCCCCAGGCACAGCTGCACTGTGCACATGAGAAGGTGGAATGGGTGCAGGAATGAGCACCTGGAAGCCTGATTTACTTACACCAGGTCTTCCATTAAAAGCACATTAACAGTACAACAGTGCAGCTGTTAGTTTTTGTGTCAGTTCATAAGTATTTTTCACACAAGGTTTTAACCTGATGCATCCTTAACTGAATCAAATGGAAATGAGTTCTGCAGTTTACTCGGGTTTGAAAAAACCTTGTCTTTTGCAGCCCAGAATAACTGGTACTGGTCTAAACCAGTGAAAACTCAGGACAATTTCTAAATCTAACATGAAGCATTTTGACTGAGGAGAAAAACCTTTTTAATAGAACTCAAGGAAACTAAATGTCAAACACTCCTTACTAATCTATCCAGTGGATAAAGCGGCTTAAATACTACCAAGACATAATTTAAGTAATTTTAAGAATTAAAAAATTAACATATGGAGTTGGAGGCTTCAGTATTCCTCCCTAGCTCAAAATAGGCTTTTTCTGAATGAAAGCCTGACTAATACAAAGACTCTTTAAAGACAGAGGCCTTGCCAAAGCCTTAGTAAAGCTGGATCAAGAAAAATAATTTGGCTTGGCTCAAGCCCTCACTTATTTAATCACCAATTTCCTTCCTAGGTTTGAGACATGAAAGTAAGAGCAGTAACAAAAGGAGTTAAGAACTATTTTAAATAATCCATACCATACTGCCTTCATTATTGCCAACCATAGTGTTATAGCTTCCAGTTAGTCGTCTCAATTCTGTTACCTCAAAGGTTACATCTAAACCATTTGGAAGGGCATCATCTCCTACATAAACAAACAAAGAAACATGTGTTATCTCTAAAGAGCTATCTAGAAAAATGCAGACAGATTACTTGAATTATTTGAAAAGTGGCTGAAATAAATTATAATAAAAACCTACATTATAAAAAAAAACAGCTTGAGAAAAAGATGCTTGGATGAGTGCAGAATCTGATTCAATTCTAGCATGACTGGCTTTAACCATCAACATGTTAGTTTAATTATGAAATAGTAACATTTCTTCATTACCTCTCCACTAAAGACAAATGGGTACACAAATTCTTACATTAGAATCAACAGAAATGGGAGGGGTACAGATGTGACAAGAACACTTTCAATAGGGCAGAGCTACCAGTACTCTGTGATTAAGCACTGAACAACAGAATCCACCCAGACCCCTCAGGGCTCTGGCTCCAGCAGCTGTTCCATAACCCAGCTGTCAAGAGGACCTAATTCTGCTGGAAGCAAATGGAACAGCATCCCATCACCAGCCAACTGTGGGACTGCACTGTGTTTTCTTCTCAATAACACAACTTTCCTCTGCTGAAGAGAATGGCAACGAGTTTGAAAAGCAGCCACAAGTCCAGGAATACCAACTGAGCCTGACTGGGAAACATGCATACTCAGCTTGTTCATACATACTGCTACAACTGCTAGTATTTCCTTAAGCACCACAGATGTGCTGGTGTAATGTCAGTTATGTGATGAGTAACACATGGATATAAAGGTCACATTTTCGAGCTTTTCTTTAAGTGCTCCTCTGAAACTTTGGATTAAGGGATGTGTATTGTAATTATTTTAGTGCTGGAAATTCACTCAATTTTGCATGTATACAAGTAATATTTATATACACATACACATAGACATGCAAATACATCTTTTTTGTAAGGATAATGGATGTAGACATATGTGTGTATATATACATATATCACACGTACAGGTACATCTAAAATACATGAAGGTATAAGGAGAGATTAAGTTATATACACAAATAGTGTCCAACTTATTACACAGGGAAATACACATTGTAGGCATGCATGTGTCTTTGTGTGCACATGAGAAAAAAATGTCAGGATTACCAAGGCAATACATACCTTGACAGGTATCAATCAGAACCTCTACCTGTCTGAAGATTCCCAGACGAAGCAACTTTTCACGAGCTTCATGTGATTTTCTCATCACCTACAGGATTGGATAAATTGCTCAGTCTTTCAGTTTACCTCAAAATAACTAAGATAAAATTCTTGAAACACATCTTAGTCATACAATATTCACGTATTTTGTATACCAAGATACCTTCAAAAAAGATCACAACCACTTTAACACTTGAATCTGTAAAGAAATAAATGAAATCCAGAGCATCTGGCTCATTCCTACCTCTTGTTCATTTGCAACCTAATTGTTATAATACTGTAATCTATTATCCAAATAGGTTTCAGTACTTAAAAAATTATACCGCTCTTTACAGTGCCCACACTTCTGGGGAAAAAGAAACAACAAACCAACACCCTAATCTGTTTAAATTTAGAACCAATCTACAGTTCTAAGCACCAGCTGTACTCCAGAAGGAATCACTACCTAAAAGTGCAAGGACATGGACACTAAGTCACACTCTGATCCACTGTGGAGCCTGGCATCAGTTACCTGTGCTGAGATCCTGTAATTTATCTTCAGGAAATTAACTGAAAGTGTCACCTACATAGTAACAATTTCTCATGTGGGCAGAGTGAAGCTTAACAAATAACCAGGTGCTGTTTGCCCTCTCACATCTTTGAGCTGAATACAGCAGAAAATACCCTATCTGCCAGTATCTCATATTTGTTTGACTTCCATTTCACAAGATCAGAATCATCACAAAACCTGATGAAATTGCCCCATGTCTGAAGGCAGAAGCTCAATACAGAAAAAAAATAAGGACAATTGTCACCTGAATATTTAAACAGCAGGTCTGACATTCACTGGAGTACTTACATCAATAAGATTTTTAGCCTTGAAAACATCAGCGATTTCATAGATGATAATGTCATCTTTGGTCCTTCCAAGTCCATCAAAGTGCACATGCTGAACCACCACCTACACAGAATAGATGTTTGAACACAAATACTGAATTTGCATCTAATAATGAGCACAAAAATCATCAATGCAGAAAAAAACTGTCATTGTCCAAGTGAAAAACCCTGAAAACTCCTAGGCTAACTACTGCTCACCTACACCATCAGACATCAGTGCCATCTACAACCTGGTCAGTTGTTCCCTTAACATGAAAATTAAAGAAAAACAGAACTCTAATACCAAAACCAATATCAGCTGTAGCAGGAGAGGCAGTACCAGACTGTAGCTCCTGGCATTTCAGTCCTAACTGTTGGATGGACAAAGAAGTCACTGCAGAGGTGACACTAAGATACTAAGACGCACGAGACAAAACATGTAGTTAGTCGTACTTAGCTATTTCTTGTATCACCTACACATAAGCAAAGAGTTAAAAGAAAATAAAAATAAGCCTACAAGACATAAATCTTTAAATCCTAATTACTGCTACTACCACTGGATCATTGGAGTTTCAAATGCATCTTCAGCTAACTCACATTATTTGTAGATTTTCTTAAAAACATTCATCTTGTTATGTTATCATCTGAGGTAACTTGATCTTAAAAATCACAGCACACTCCAGGTTAGCTGGTACAAGTTATTGCATTTCCCTTAGTTTTCCAGTGTATTATAATTTTAGGTGTATGTGTGAAAAAAAAAATAATCTCCAAACTTTTTCATATGTAATACAACAGCAGAATAAGCAACCTGGCATTACTGCAAGTGACTTGAAAAAGCCCTATCAGAATATGTACATAGTGACCAAAATGAAAACCAAAGGTCACTATTAAGCTTCCAGAGAGGATGACTCTCAAGCATAAGGGAAAGGAAAATACTAATAAAAACTAAGATAACACATGGTATCTCATCCCTCTAGCATGTCTAAACACATCATGAGCCAAGCCAGACATGGTTTTACACGTGAAATATTAAAAAAACAAGTTACCAGCCTCTGCTGAATTTATATAACTCATGTGGTAGCAATTTAATCTGGCTGATGCTGCACTCCAGCAGATTAAGGACAGTTGCTTGGTTTGCTCCTAAGCAGGGCTGCAGAAGCAGTAATCTCTTACAAGAGAGAAGAGGAAGCAGCAGCTGGGAACAGGTCTGTTAGCTCAGAGCTGAATTTTAATAACAACTCCTGTGGTAAGAAAAAAAAGAACAGGAACTAGACAACAACAGATTAAATTCACAGGACTAAATTTCATTCTTTCACATCTCAAATCCTAGTTTAGAAAGTCCTCTTAGGAAAACCAAGCAACTGTGCAAAACATTTATCCTCAGAAAAAAATCCATCAGGATGTTGTTCAGGTACTTACATCTTTGTTTTCGAGAATTTCCTGCTTGGCTTCAGGTTCAACTTCAACCAGTTCAGCTTCCTCTCCCAAGCCACCAAGCTCTGGCCCACCCATTGGAAGAGGCTCCAAACTCTGAAACCACACAAGAAAGCTGCATGCAATAGGGAACACAGTTTGTGATTTACACCTTTAGCCAAGGAAAAAAACCCTACGGTTCTTGACACTGTGTTCTCTCAGGTTACAAGGGAAAAAAGGCAAAAGAGAAGAATTAAAATTAGGGGAATTACCCACACACTTGTTACCTACCTGCTTGTTAATGAAAGCTGGATAGCTTCCATGGCAAATCATTTATCAAAAATACTCTGCACTCTTCCAAAAATAAACTTATTTTTAAGGCATGCTTTCTGTGTTAAAGAGGAATTCTATCCTCAGAAAAAAAAGAATTGAAAAAATCAGGGTGTCACTACTTAGTTTGGGTTTTTGTGGGGGAGTGAAAGAGCAAAGCAAGTTGCTTTCAGTATGCTGCTTTGCTTTGTGTCTGTTGATGTGCTTTTCTATTTTCATATTGCTTTTTAAAGGATCCTTCCAAGGAATACTCAAGAAACTCTGGCCCTCTCCAGCAGAGGCAAACATTTTAATCCAACTGGTTTCCAGCACAGCATGGCTTTATTTGCTATAACTGAAAGAGTCCTAAAAGAAGACTTATCAATAGATAATGGGTTCCAGCATGAGCAAATACAGGGTTACTTGCAAAAGCAGAGGTCAAGATTGGATAGCTCAGTAAATCTACTTTTAGTCTTAAGTCACTAATACAGCACTTGTATTATTTAAGGCTAGCTGTTTGGCTAGAGTAGTAAATTGCTGGTACATATCAGAAACAAGTGAAATGAAAACAGAATCCTCTCTCATTCCCAATAATCCTCAGGCAAGCATGAGACACTACACATCCACACAATATTGTCTATCAGTTTATACCACAGACAGATATAAAACTAAGAACATGGGGGGAAGAAAGGGAAACAGAAATTAGCCATGGTAATTAGATACTTCCGAGTCCTAACAGCCCCCTGCAGCAGTATCTTCCTCAGTCTAATTAAACACTAGGTAGCAGCCTGCTGGTTTTCAACAGGCTCACAAAAAAGAGCTATTCTACGTGTGATCTTGAGGCATCATCCAGACCATTCTTAGCCCCTAAAGAGGTCAGTCAGTCATTAATCATACTTGAATTATCTGCACCACAATTTTAAACAGCCCTATGCAGGCTCCCCACGGTTTCTTTGGGGCAGAAACAGTTGAATTCACAGGCTATTTCACCAAATTCACTTAACACTTGCACTGATTCCTTTGCTTTACAGTCAACACGACCAACAACCTTTTCTACATGGCATTGATAATTCTTACACCTTAACTTTCTCATAACCTGGCTCTTACACCTTGCCCTGAACCAGACTGCTCAAGAGCGGGCTCCTTCCCAGAAAAAATCCTGAGAGATGCTTCTCTGACACAGCCTTGAGGCAGGGAAAGCCTAATGCCTTCCTAAGGCATTCTCTGATATTACTTCCTGATGTCTAAGACACACTTTCTCTGCTGTCACTACGGCCACTGCTGCTTCTCCTACCACAGCAGACACGTAAATCCTCACGTCCCTCCCTTCAGCAACGTTACACGGGCTGAGGAGCTTTACGCTGCTGCTCACCGGGAGGTCTGAGCGCTTCAGACAGGCGAGACCCGGGAAAGCTTCCCAAGCAACACACCCACAGCCTCCCCGCCCCGCTGTGACAGCGACAGGCGCGAAGCAGCTTCTCTTCCCCTCGCCGTTCGCCTTCCCTCTCGCACAAGGCTCTGGCCAGCCCAGCCGCCGCCGGGAAGGGAAAACAGCCCCGGGGAAGAGGCGGCAGCTCCAGCACAGCCCGGCCGGGCCGCTTCCCTTCCCCTCCCGCGTCCCCGGCCCGAAGGTCGCCGGACGCCCTTGGGGGGCAGGCCCGGCCCGGGCTGCG
>NW_009954537.1:340057-358727 GCF_000747805.2 Chaetura pelagica | reverse complement strand
CCCCCGGTCGGAGGGGAAGGACCGGCCCCTTGTGAGCGGCCTTGAACTGCGGGGTTTGAGCTAAGCACGGAGACAGCGGCCTCGTGTCCTTCCACACCCGCCCGTGCCTCTGTGTAAGCGCAGGCAGCTGTTTTGTAAACCAAGAGGCTGCCAAGAGGTCGGGTTCTACTTCAAGGCGGCCTGAAGTCCTGCTGGAGCTGCTGCTCTGAGAACAAGACGCTTCGCAACCGCCTCCAAACGTTCGGTAACACCGGGACGTTATACCCAAGAAAGAAACGCGGTAACAGAAGAGATTGTCTTTTTATTTTAGAAAAAAAAAAAGTGGAGCTGTGCACAACAGAAGAGGCTAAAGCTGGATTTAAATGCAGCCAACAGATCTATGCCAGTACAGACAGCAAGGAAGCAGAGCTTGGCATTCCTGTTTGAACCATGCTGGTACAACTAGCACTTTGCAAAACAGTATAAAATGAAGTTACAGAAAGCTTTAACGATATAAAACAGACCTGGTGTCTTTTAACTGTAGTTCAGAGTAACATTTCCAGCTTCCCTTGCCAATCTGAAGATGCGTACAGAGAACAAATGAACGAGGGTTGAAGTAAAATAGCACCAGTCTTCTGTGGTATGGAAATGGGATAGCTCGACACTTTCTCTCCCCCCCCTTCCACCATTCTAAAATCAGTTTTCATGTTGTAAAATTCAGCATTTCAAGCTTAGGGAAATCACAGCAGAGAAGCTGCTTCAAGGCTGCTCCAATGTGCAAGTGCTACATTTTGCAGGAGACTGAAGTTTACAAGCCAAAGTTGCCTCTTCTGAGCATCACAATCTAATCACTGCTTCTCCTTGTCCAAAGATACTCTCAGTAAACATCTATAACCTCTGCCCAGGGCTGCACCCAAGGTGCACAAATGAGTAGCCTTCAAATGTCACATGCCTGCCCCCAAACATGTGCACACACATGACTTAAAAGCCATCACAGTTTCCTTCCACTTTAAAAAAAAATGATACAAGATTTGGTAACTAAACATCAAAAGACTAGTTAGTCTTAAAGAGTTATTTACTTCTCCTGATATATTCAGATACTAATGAGCTGTCTTTCTTAAACTGGAAAATTATGCAGAACCTTTGCAGCGCAAAGTGCTTGAAAACACTCATCACAGATGTGCTTTGTGTAACTTTCAGCCCATTCTTTGAGACCTCCTTGGATATTGATGCTTCCCCTAAGTCTTACACATTTGCGTCTTCTAGCAATCACACTTGAAAAACATCCTTTGGGATATCATAGCTCACTGAGACAGGAGGGGCTCCTTTTTTTCATCACTTCTTTAGCAAGAAGGAAGAAAGGAAGAAAAATCTCAAGTTGAAGGGTAAAAAAAAAAAGAGAATGATTGGGGATCAATTAGAGGGAAGACCTAAACATCAACCACCACTTAAGAAAAATCAATGTACAGCATCTTCTGTCAAGCTTAACAGATTCTCAAATTACTATTTGCTACTAATCACAGTCACTATTTTACCTACTTTTCAATACATAGTCAAGTATTAGGACCTCATTAAGTATGAAAAAGTCCTCTAAAATCACCAAAACTACTTGCTTACACTTCAGGGGAGTGTGCCCCATTTCTCATGTCTTTTTCCCTTAAAGTATTTGAAAAGGGAAAGAACCAGAAAGGAGACATAATATGAACCATGGAATACACACAACCTATAATAATACTGTTCCTACAGCATCTCTTGCAGACAGCTTTTCCATAAATACAACAGTATGTTCAAACATAAGGCAAACAGACACTGGAGGCCACTGAAAAGCCCATTTGTGTACCTCCCTTTAAGAAGTAAACGTCCAATTTCATTTAAGTGCTATAAAAGTAATCCTAACACATAATATTGTTAAGAATTATATTTTTTAAAGCTTTTGTTTTCCTTCTCGTTTTTCTAACAATCTGTTCAGAGGATTAACACTTTTCTGCTGAAAGTAATTTTTATTATTATTTCCAGAGAGACACTATTTACTACAGCTGATTGAGCTGGTGCTTTGCAGTCTGTTACTTAGTATAGCAGCCACTGTTTTTAGAATCCTTAAAACAGTACAATTCCCAAGGCAGACTTGTCAGAAAGCTGTAAACAAATAATTTTCCAAGATTTATTGGCAATAAAAAAAGTCATCGCTAGTCCTTTAGGATTTATATTTCTCTGCCAAATTAGAATTTTGGAAACTGTGGAATCTGCTTCCAAATTAATACTCTGGAACAGTTTGAAAGCTTGCCTCTGAGGAAGAGTCATAATCTATTTCCAACCCAGACTCATCAGAATTTGGGAGAAAACTAGGATAGGAGTTTAACTCTGCAGGCTCCTGCATGTTAGCAGAAGCATTTTGCATAGCTGATTGCATGAAGCAGGATGATTCCCAGAGCCAGGTGTCAAGGTCAGCAGAAGAATGAGGCATTTTAAGGTGGCAGTATGAAGAATGAAATTCCATAGCAGATGGGATCGTTTGACATTTCCTTAGTGATGCAAAGCTGCCTTTCCTGTTTAAAAAAAGAAAACAGGAAACATGATAATTAGCGCTTCATTACTGTTTCATTGCTGTTCATATATCTGACAAGGAATCTTCATGTGAGGTAGAACACTAGAGGAAAACTTAATTATAAATGTATTTAGTGGGTTAGGATATGGGACAACAGGAAGAAAACTTGAAACAATCATATGTAGAAGAGGGGGTACACAGTCATTATGTGTTGCCCTCAGAATGAAGTACAAAATAGTTACATTAAAGTCACATCTGATGAGCTCAGAAGGGCAGGCCCACTTTGTACATTACCTCTTAAATAATGCTGATGTCCCCCCAGCTATCCACTTAGAGTATGTTTCAGTTTTCCAACCACAGCACTAACTGAACATTAACAGGAATAGTCTCAGTGTTCATAATCTGAGTAACAAATATAGCTGTTCAACTCCCTAGATGCTGTATCTGCATGCTGCTTTACAACCAGGTAACTATCACCAAGCTGAGCAGCTGGAATAGAACATTCCTACACTCCAAAACAGCACCAGAATCACCAGGTTAGTGGTGATGAGAAACTAAAGAGTTTCTCACTAATATCTATTCTAAATCTGCCCTCTTTCAGCCTGAAACTGTTCCCCCTTGTCCTACCACTACACGCCCTTTAAAAAGTCCCTCTCCAGCTTTTCTGCAGTCAGATCAGAGGACAAATAATTTGCAGGGGGCTAGAATTAGATTATATTTAAGGTCCCTTCTAACCCAAACCATTCAGTGATTCTGTGACTATTCTGTACTTCTAAGGGATGGAGTTTGTGAATTTGATCTTTCACAATGCCAATACAGACCCTCACCAAGTTTTTTATGAGGAGCAGTTCTCAGACAGTCCTATCAAACCTGCATTTCTGATGCCAGGACAAAAAAATAGTATCTCTCATCTTCCACCTTACTTAACTTTATTGCCATAAACAGGAACATAAAAACTCAAGAACTCTTGGCTCAAATAAAAGGATATTTTTCATTTTAATTTAAAAATGCCCTGCATATAGACCATGTCAATGCTTTAATTGAAATGACTGCTGCAGTTATTAGTCTCCAGTGCTACCACTATCTTTAGGCAGCTTTTATGAAGCAGTTAAGAATTCTGTTCACTCTTTATAGGTTTCTAGGCTGATTTCTCTTCCCCTTCTACCTCATACTCAGCAACTCCAGGAGCTGAGACAAATACCAGAAAAATTACAGTAAAATAGATATGACATCTTCTGCTTAAATCTGGATTTTGGATTTATGCTTTTTCAGACCAAATCTCAGGAGTTTTTCTATTTATAAGCATTTGTACCCCAGAGAGAGCCTCTGTTTCTCTACTTACAGCACTGCTCTGATGTGGCTGTGCAACTCTCTTCCAGCAGTCAGTCCATTTGTTCTCACGAAAAACTAACCTGATGATTGGTTGTATTCATTCTGTGAAAGCTTGCAGAGCTCCCTGGGCAAATACTACACTGCTCAGTAAAAAGTGAAAGGCATTCTTAAACTCAAACTGAGATGAGCTCACCTATTCCTCTATGCACATAATGCTACAAAATATAACAGAAGTAAAAAAGTCTTAAAGGCTAGATCTCACATGAACTTTGTAAGAGAAGCATCATGAAGCTACTTAAAACCAGGTTAGAGCAGAGGTTTCTCTTCCACAGAAACAGATTCCTAAATTTTTTCCTATTTTTCTTTTTTTACTTCTTTCCAACTATGTTTCAAGTTCACATTCAGTTTCTCAACTCTAACAGCTTACATATCCTGTCCAGACTCCTTAAGAATCCAGTCTTTCTCCCAAATGTTTTCTAGTTCCTACCTGCTACATCTGGTTTAGAATATCTTGAGCAACCTTTTCCTCCTCTTTTCCTCCCAAATGCTCCAGCTGCTGTGGAGAAGAAACAGGGTGCCTGCTCTATAACCCAACCCTGTCCCCAAAAAGCACATGCCTACCAACATGCAACATGTCTTCAGGTACAAGATGTAGCAGCCATTGATCAGTAATCAACAAGAAACACCAGAAAATATATAATGCTAAGAATTAGAAGCAGTAAGAACCATTTTGTGCTACCTTTAAGGAAGTTATTAAATCCCCGTTTGAAGAAACAAATTTAAGTACTTGAAGCTCTGACAAAAAGAGAACTTATAAAAATGCATTGTTTGCATGCAGCAGAACCCCACTTTACCTGGATATGCAGAACAGCTTGCTCTTAGCATGGGAAAAAACTGTACCAGCAATTCGACAGAACTGTTCTTGCATCCATCGAACATCAGCAGGCATGTCAGGAAACCAGTTCACTAACCTACAATCAAAACCAAAATACACTTGTTGTTTTGGAGGTAACAAATACAATCTGCATTATATTCTTATCATGTCTGACAGCCAACAAAATAGCAGCTTTCATTCTCCCCAAGTTAACTTGCCCACCAAAGCCTCCAGGTCTTCTCAGCCTCTCTAAATTTCTACCTACTCCACTCAATTCTTCTCTCCAAACTAAGAAAAAAAGCAGCACAGGCCACTGCATCTCTGACCTATGCTCATCAGTGGACAGGTATGTGTGTTCTACACCTCATGACCAATGATTGATTAGGAAGCCTGCAAAGAATTCCTGTCTGAGAACTTTGTGTGGTGGGAACTTCCTGCTCAATTTAGAGCAACGTGGGAAAGGAAGAACAAAAGAAAAGCAAAATTGAGGAACAAACAGAAGGCAGAAACACAGAGCAATATCACAAATGTAGTTTTTTCCTTATTATCCTCTTAACAAAAGTCAGCTACACCAGAGGTGAATGAAGGGCAAAAACCCACATTACATTTGTGCTGAAACTTGCTTCCTCCCCATCCACCAAAAAACAGCACAGAAGCACCACAATGAATGGCACAGAAAGAAAATACTTTACTGGAGTTCTGTGTGACTCTTTTACAGAACATTTGACTTCTCAAGTATTTTCTGAAGACATTAATGACATCTGCTGTTTAACAACTAGAATTCTCTTAAGCAAGCATAAAGTTTAGTGTTAATGGTGCACTCATATAACATCATTTAACCCTCACAAGAATTGAAAAACATAAAACTAAGCCCAGTTTCAAGAGCACAACTTTCAGTCAACCCAAACAAAACTGGTAGGAAAAGTTATATGGTGAATGAAAACTGGATTTCACTCCTGATTTCAAAAAGAAGCTAAAGCACAAGAACTACATGGATAGAGTTCAAATACCATTGCAGAATAGAATAACAGCAATAAGAAGTGTGCCCCTGGAAAACACAATTCAGGGTGCTTCTCTCAAGCAATTATGAGACAGTTAATAGTAATAAGAGCAAATTGTTTAGCAGTCTTCTTAATTTGTTTACTTATCTAGCCTTAGACTATAGAGGCTTTAGTAGGATGCATTACATGGGTAGAAATAATGGTCTTTGGACAGTTACCATTTTAACTCTAGAGAACTAGAATGCTCACAACACTAAATAAGCTCTCAATGAATACATTTCCAGAAGTATAGTAATTTTAAAATTAAAAATTCCTCACCGTAAAGCAACTGAGTAAGCAGACTCCACTGGTAGTGTATATGGTAGCATAAGATAGGATATCACCCGTATTGGAAAGAGTTTGGAGAACTGAGCATAGAATCCATTCTGTTCTTTACAAGCTTCCTGTAGTGCTTAATAAAAAGTATTTTGGAAAAATGTGTTAGACTACTTGAAAACAGCTTCAATATTTGCTCAAAGTTCGGTGAACTTCAGTCAACATTATCAAGTGTTACTGAATAAGGCTCAGATGGAAAAATCAAAGACTTCATCTCAAGGCACACTTACCATAAACCTTCTCTAAGCTATTTTAGAATAGGGGAAACAGACTCATACCACAGGGACAAAAGACACTACCCCAAACTTTTAAGCTGTAAGTCTACAAATTAATTTGAAATAAGGGCACGTAAAGTTCACCTCTCCAAAAATATGTATTTCAGATGGCATTCCTGTCTTGTTAGAGAGTTTGTTGAGAGTCTGACGTTTGAGTTCTGCACATTCCAGTTGTTACATACAGTTGTAAGAAATACCACACTTCAGGCTTTCTTTTCCTGGGTCACTGGGATTACAAATTTCACATCTTGAAAATACCAATAAGCTTCCACAAAAAAACCCAAAACTAGGTAACCTTTATAGATCAGAGAAATATCCATAGTGGTTTTAGCCTACTAACAGCTTATTAAAAAGACAGGAAAGAGAATTACAAATCTAGGATTCCATTTTAAAAATAAGGTTGTGATAAACCAATGTTTGAAACTGAGGTTAAACTTTGGTGTGAAATATATGCTTACAAAAAATACTGTGCACAAAGATTATCCAAAGCCAAATGAGAATTCAATTCACGATTCTCCAATGTTGAAAGTAGCTCCTTTCTCCTGCTTCAATCTTATTTCTGTAGCTAAATCAAAACATACGTGTTCACATTTACTGAGTTCTTAAGAAACATTTTTGGGTTGAGCTAGTCTCTAATATCACAGACAGTTACAAGATTACATAAATAGAGCACAGTTTGCCATTCAAAGTTACAGGAAACAGTCCTTTGTATGTACCTTTATGAAGTCTAGGAGGTAGACTCTGGAATATACTCTTCTCCAAAGGCCATGGATGTTGCTTCAGCTGATCATTAAGTACTTCCATTTTCAAAGTTTCTACTCTGTGACAATCCTCTGTCAACTTCTTTTGCTTCATATTGTCAATGTGTTGCACAGCCTCATGAGGGTTTCTTTTTGTGAAGGACAAGTGGATGTAAATTGAGTCTTTCAGAATACCTGAAAGAGTCAAGAGTTTCCACTTAGGCTTAATCTACAGTTCTTCAGAGTACCTGTACAGTACCTGTAGTCTGTGTGTCTGTACAAAGGCCTATTCTGAGAGAACATTATACAGCCAATGTCAAATAAACTTGCTCTTATAGTCCTACAAATGTTTAATCACATTGATCACTATTCTTTTGCAGGTTTAGATTTTACTTTAAAACAGGTTTGAAAGAAAAGGAAAAAGTGAACAATTAACTGAAACTGCACTAGAAATACTCAATCCTGTAACAAAGTTGTCTTCCAGTGAGAAAGCAAATGATTTAAAGGAGAAGAAAATTGATTTAATTTTTATCTGAAAGAAAACACCCAAAAGACATTGAACATTTTGGACATTTGACATGGTGGGTAACACATAGGTACTTTGAGGCATTCCTACAACAGGGTGGAGAAGGAAAGTGAGCAGGGTGCTATGTTGTTCTAAGATATCTGAAGTACAGATCTAAATCAACATTAGTTGCCTTGCAAAACTGATGCCAATTAAGAAATAGAACTGATAATTACCTTACAAACAAGCACTAGATAATGAGTACAAAGGGCAAAATACAAGAAAAATATTTATACTATGCTTCCAGAACATCTTTATAAAATTACTTACATTTAAAGACTACCAAATTTGACTAGAATCCATACCTACACACAACAGAACCTGTATTCTACTTACAATTACTCCTAGAAGACAAACATCAAAACAACTTTTACTATATCCATTGTATATTGAAATGTTACAGATGTGGGGAAATAAACACCTACAGTTGAAGTAACTTAAGAAGAAAGTAGATGCATAATGAATGAACTTGGAAAGGTTACAATTATCACTGATGAAGCTTGATGCAAGGCAAACTCATGACAAAGTAAGAACAGAGGTTATCACAGAACTGAGGTTATCACAGAACTGATAGCGTGAAAGAGGACAACAGCACAAAACACAGAGGACATGCAGGAAAGCCACCAAGGAAGAGCTGCAAGGAATCTCATATCTGCGTCAGATGGAAAGATGCACACAGGAAACTTGTGGGTTTGGTACAGCAACAGAACCCATCTGAGCACAGACAACCACAAATTATAGGCTTCTTGTATAGCTGGTGCTTTTAATCACCTGGTAAAATGTACAAAGCAGGACTTCCTCATTAAATATTTAATAATATTACTAAAAAAATCAAACTCTTAAGCAGAACAATGATGTTTTCTAACAGTGAAGAAAATTTTTCCAAGAAAACCTGACTATTTAGTTTTTAGTTATAACAGATCATAAGCAAAGAGCACATAAAACTACAGCTACATTACAGAACTACAGCTGGTAATCCCTGTAATAGTGTAAACACCACATTTCAGCTTCCACTACTCTGATTTGGCTCAGGACCAATTTGCTTCTGCATCCAAAGACTACAGGATCTATGTATATTTAGCACAGTGTTAGCTTCATGCTAATATTAAGTTACTGTCTTTAACTTGCTTGTCTTAAAGCAGGCAGAACACCAACATGTATTAATATAAAATGTTACTAGAAGTCTATGAGTAGAGCAACTTTCAATTCTTCCTAAGCTTATCTGGGTCCCAACAACTGCTATGTCACAAGCAGTCTATATGATTTCTAAATGAACTAAACTTACCATGATCCCTTCAAAAGCCTCAAAGACTTAGCCCCTTCTTTGCTGTATACAACCAACCCCCTCACTTTTTTTTTAAGCTTAAGACCATATCATCAATAATTATCCACAAATGTAACATACCATTCTCTTTCAAGAATTTAAGAGCATCTGAGTATCCTTGCTCACAGATCTCTCCTAGTACCTGCAAGTATAGGGTACATAAGTCAGACACATAAAAGGAGATTCAAGAGCATTTCCTTCATCAGGTCTGCAATTAACACTGCTTAGCAAAGTTTAATGGCAACTTGCTTGTGTGAAGTGTTAATTGAGAACTTCAGAAAACCATGAAGCTTTAGAACTTCTGCTAAGTTCTGAAGCACCTGGTTAGCAGGTAACATGAAAGAACTAAACTTAGTTATTAATTTACTGATGTTGATTTTGTGATAGAATCCTGTGCTAATCCTCAAATAAATAATGAAAGCCAATAGCAGTCTTGCATTTTTAGTCTGAGAGACTAAAAATAAGAAGAATGAACACAAACTGTTAAAAAAATAGGAACTACAAGAGAGCTGTCACCATAAAAGTTTATACAACTAGATGAAACACTAAGATTACTGCAGCTTTTATATGGAAATATGTCTTAGTACATTAAGGCAACGAAAAAGAACCTTAGGCTCTGGTGGAAAGAGCGCTTGCGTTAAACGGTAAAGGTTCCCCATACTGAGCTGAATGCTGGTGTTGGTCACATTCATTTCATGGAAGTTGGCAGAATTCCCCTTTGGACAGATATCACACTCCCCAGCAAAAGGTGAAACCGTGATGGTATTCTTGGATTCATAGTGAGGTAAGTTGTCACTGATTCCTCCATCCACGTAGCGCTACAAAAATAAACAGAAAAAGAAGTCTCAAAGGCCAAAACTTCCTAACTAGCAGATTTCCAATGCAAGTATTAAATAGCACTTAAGACTGTAACAGAACAGCCTCTGCCTGTGTTCCTGGGCTAAACACTTTGAGCAGCATGCTTTGTCCTCTAACGTCAGGTGAAAAAACATTCCTACTTATGGTTCCATCGACAGCATAAGACTATTCTATCTGGAATTTTGCTGTATATTTAGGAAAGAACAAGTCCATTTTAAAGATGAGAATGCTATACAACATGCAGAGAAGGAGCAGTGTTGCTGCCTCCTCCTCCTTAAAGGAAAGCACCAAACAAGGAGCTACCAGGGTACTTCTGCAGAAAGAACACAAATAAAAGAATAGCTCTACACTTCAAAGCTCAAGTTTTGTCATACCAAAATAAAAGGAACTTAAAATTACTCATTGTAATTAGAATGTTATATAAAAGCATCAATATTTAGACAGAAACAGCAAGTAAAAATGGACAGTGCTTCAGAAACCTCGTGGACAGTCATGGATAACCATTCTGCTCTGAGTGAAAGTTCAGAAGCTACTCCAGGTTGTGCTTTTGTCTCCTTTGTCTTGAATTGCTCATTTCTGTAATTTTAGTTCATCATCACCTCACACTTAAGATCGAAGAACTAAATAGCTTCACATCAGGGTAACTAATCTGTAGTTCAGCAGCAGCTGCAACTCCTCCAGTCATTCACAGCAGCAATCTTTCCAGTGTAGCCAGTTTGTTGTGACACTGGCAGAAGACCATTCCACCTTACCAGCTTTGCTGGTTTAGTGGCTCTATTTTCCTCCTTCCTAACTAGACAAGAGACACAACCTGTAGGTCCTTGTAAAATATAAAGGTAACAGAGCAGGCCTTTTAAGCAGAAGCAACCTGGATTACCAGTTTCATCTACCCTGATACTTATGCCTTGACCATTCTAAAAAGCAACTTACAAATTAGTAAGGAGGCAGCTCAGAGCAATTTATCCAAATCGCTCTTCTAAAGCAGCCTGTTCCTAACCATCATCCTTCTTGGACACTATTTAGACCTAGCAGCATGCAGCTACTGACAGACTTCCTACAGGTGTATAATGCAACCACTTCAGTGCACGTGCCATCATCACGTCCTTGTGGAAGCATCAAGAGGTTTGGCAAATGAGCACACAGCACACAGCCTTCCCACAAAATGATAAGAGAGAGGAAGTATGGATGTGAGTCACTGCTCTACTGTGGTAACTGGTTTTAATTATCGGGAGTTTCTGCCTATTTGGTCCCCCTAGTATTTTTTCAATCTGAAGCCACTGCTGTGTTTGAAAGGGGTAATAAAAAACCCCCAAACAAAATCCACCACACCCAAAAGCTTCACAACTGGCACTTAAGGATAACTTTCAAGAGGTCTAAGTCCTTGTTTTGAAGTACAAATACATGAAGCACCAAGCCAGTAAACAGGAAGATGCTATTACGTTTACATAGTTTACATTCTACTGTGGTTAAGCCCTACAGGAGTCATACCCAGCACATGCAACTCTGGCATTCTTACCACATTACAGAAAAAAATGCCTCCTAAAGATTAAAATACCAAAATAATTGAAAAGACTGGAGAGATGCAGTGATACTTTCTTTCCCCTTCCCTCAAAATAGGACCAAATAAAGCATCATTTGTATGTTTTTGTACTCTGAACTAAGCCTTTTAAAATAACATTGTTGTCTGGTGACAAGAACTGAATAGCCAGATTAGCCTGGATCCACCTAAACCTTGGATTCAGTCCAACGTCCTGTTTTCATAACACCTTTAATCTGGAAGAGTTTAAGGAGACACACAAGGTTTAGAAGGACAGATAAAGAAAAATCCCTATATAGTTCTAATAACTTTTGCTTAAATTTCAGCATAAAGAAGAAAATACATTTCATGTCTATCCTTGACCTTTCAGCACTTCCAGATTGCCTTGAGAACAGTTTGTAATCAATCACTGTTTAAGAGGTTTTGAGTCTTCTTCCATTATTCTCCCCATCTCCTTAGGTAAGGAGCACCAAAGTTGGAAGAAAAGCAAATACAAGTTAATACAAACCCCCTATAACTTGGGGGGTGTGTGTTTAGAAAACCCAGTACAGACATGAAGTATTGAGAGGTTTTATAACGAACAGAACACACTTAGGTACCAACACTTTAGCTTTAAAAAACAATCTTTCTTACACTGAATACAAGCAACAGAAGACATTAAAAGGCTTTGTTTGTATCTAACTGAACATGGAAATTTAATCCAATTTTAAAGCAGGTATACCTCCAGCAAGATCACAAAGACAATAAAGTATCTTATAAGATTTTCATTTTTTTAAATAAGTGACCCTTCCTATAAATCTGAGCAGGTGAATGAGCAACATTTTCTTCAATAAATATTTATCCTATATGGTTAAAAAGTTGTGAGCTTAGAATATCTTATTTTAATGACTGCATCAGCAAGCAAGGAATTTGAGAGAGCATGTATGTGTTTTGTAGGGTGAAGAAGAAATATACGTAACAGATCTTCTACACATTTAGTGTTTCTTTGTTTTTTTGAAAAGTTGCAACATACAGCTACAGTACTAGAAGCTATGAAGGTATTTATTTTATACAATAACTGAAAAAACACATACATTGTCTCTTAACATTTTCAGGATAGCTAGGATGATTTTTAGATCTTAACAATTGAGACTTACCACACCTCTAAATGATGGTGGAATTAGGCCACAATAAATAGGGACAAATGAACTACAGATTAAAGCCTGTAGGAAAATGAGACCATGTCAATTAAATGGTAACTGTTCTATTAAAATTATAATGTATCTCTTTAGATGTTTGCAAAAACAACCAAGCAAGCAATGGAAAAAAAAACACATGAATAAAAAGAAGGGAGGGAAAGGTATTATGCATTATTTTAAATCAGAATAAGGGTATTTCCATATTTCCTTTTAAAATATAACCACACTCCACCTACCAAAAGAGTAAGACTCCCTAAAAGAGCATTTCTAGAAATGCTAGGAAAAGTTTATAATCATTCACTCAAGTTATACATTTCCTGCATAATCAAACTAACAGGACATGTATCAGTGGTCTGGGATCATATTAAACTAGCTTTGTAACTGATACTAGGATTTTAAAGAGCTATTTTTGGCTGTTTCTTGATTACTGCTTTTATGAAAGTGACCTTAAAAAAATCTTACTAATGAAAGATTAGCTTCATTAGATACACTGAACTTTAAAGGCACTTATCCTTTTTAAGATTGATCCCTCAGATCTACTCAATAAAACAGTTTGCAGATACATTGACTGGGAAAGCCACTAAGTGAATTTAGCATAGTAAAGCCTGAATTCATATTTTAAATACTTTCAAAATCACTATATCCTAAAAAGTTTACCATGAAATTCCAATGGATGACATTACATGGATGTAACACTACAGAAATTTTCACTAGTTGCCAGAAACAAACCTACCTGGACAACTTCTTCTTTAGAGTTAAAATTAGATATCAAAGCATTTTTACCATCAGACACTCTGGTTAGTGAAATACATAGCCTGCCCGATGACAACTGGTGAGTGTTTTCAGGAAGATTTCTCATAAGTCCATCTCTTATTATCTTTATCACATTAAAAGAAGGATGAAGAGGACCAAGATTTCTCCTTCTAGCTTCTTTGGCTAATGCCAGAACATCTGCACAAGCTTGAGCTGAAAATAAAATGCATTTCATTTAAGAACAGAAGATATGTCAAAAAACAAAACACACTTCTGGTAATAAAGCATGTCTAGAGCTACAAATTTTCTGATTGCTAGCATGAAAAATCAAGAGCTTTCTGACAGCTGAAGTAACTGTTTAACAGAGTGCAGGAGCTCTCTGAGGGGTGGGGGGGAAAGTAGTCACTTTAGACTTTCAAATATAAATCCTGGTGAAGACCCAGGCACTAAGTTACTCATGTTATTTATATGTAGACTGCAAATGTAAAATACCCATATAAGATGCTTCTGTAAGAAATTATTCATTCCAGAACCATATTCTTCAAGAAAAAAATAAAGATGAGTGTCCTTTCGTAAGCACATATGCATGGACACATTCCATATGTAACATTCATACAAACCTATTGATGCAGATTTAAGGCCCACAGAATGTCTGCTGAACAAGCAGAGCACCTGGGTTCACCACAGCTAGTAACACCGGTTGGATTTTTACCAAACTTGAGGTTTCAAGGCACCATTTACCTTCATTTATATATACATATATATAGGTAACATTAAATACAAATTTATGGCAAGGAATGTCAGGAGGGAAGTTTTTGAAGCAGTGGTAAGGAATGTGGAAGAGATACCCAATGCCTGTCTCACTGGTCTCCATGTAAGTAGGTGCATTTTTACCAATATGTAAGAGATAAATAATTTTTTCTCCAATTATATCAGCATTTGGGAACTCATTCTAACCACTACACAAGACATGATTGCTCCTACAGAACACTGAACTCGTTTTAAAAACCACACACTTAGTCACAATAAGAACAGCAGCTCATCCACCTGCAATATTTTATTTGCATTTTTAATGTCCTGTTTCTCCAGGGCACACTTTGTGGAAATTACCTGATAAGCTTGTCAACTTGGTAGAGGAAAGGGGGTGGGGAGGAAGGTCAAAGTAACAGGTTAGTAACTGAATGGCACACTACAAGGTCATCTAAAAATATTTTCCAAACTTGTGTATTTTAACTTACATACACTATCTAGAATAGGTAGGCTTCGACTTACCAAGTTAAATATGAGTACTGCACTGGAAAGAACTCTGTTAAAATCTCTGAAGTTCAAATTAATTAAAAAAAAATCTTTCTACAATGTTATTCCCCCCCTACAGCAGTATCTAAACCTTTCTCATTTTTAACACAATAAACCAGGAGTATATGAACATAAGTGTATCTCTAAAAAAACTTGGAGGTATCAGACATGCTCCATTATTAGCAATAAAATTTTCCTCATTCCACCCTTCAAAGTAAAGCCTTGGGCCATGAATTCACTGATATTAGTAGCCTGACCCTATCTCCCACCTGAGAAGACTGAACAATTTAGACTCATTTTACATCAAATTAAGAAATGGCATGAGTCATGTTCTGGTAAGTGAAGAAGTTATTTCCTAAAGCAGTCATGCAGACAGTTCTAGCATTTCCTTTTTTCATGCACTCTGATATAAACCACCACCTCCCTTTTTTAAAAATACATTAATTTTGCAATGTTCAATCTTCTAAACTTCCTGAAGAGAGAAATCAGGCATGTTGCAGGAGTCTGAGATACTGAACTACCAGATCTCCACCCAGGAACACCAGTCTTAGGGCATGCAATTTCCTTTTGCAAAGTAAGTACTTTTTTTTTTTAAAACCTTATGCACCAGGCAAATAGATGGCTCTCTCTAAAAAAGAGACCAAGAGTACTGGGTGCATGGACACACAAGCAAACAAATACACAAGCTGTCACTTCTCCACCAGGTCTTGACCATATTTTTCTATCTAGCATCCTGAAAAACTGAAGCTCAAGCTGTTACCTAAGTTTGAAGCATTGCAACATCTTCACTCATTTGCACTAAGGTCTGTTTCTGCTGAAAAAAAATAAGTAATTCAGTGCCCTCCATTAACTTTGTGTTGTGTTTATTTCTCACCATAAAGAAAGGTCAGGCAAGTATCACTTTATGTACCCCATTAAAGGGCCACAAAACTGATAAACTCCAACAGTTTAGATCTGAACTAATTTCAACTTCCTTTTAGAAATAACAACCCATCCAAACAAAATTTTATTTCATAAGTTTGCCCATCTGGTCCATCTACAATAATTTTTCTACATTTGAAGTTATCTAAAGGGAAAAAAAAAAAGAAAGAAAAATTTACATATTATGTTTATTGTAATCTATTTTAAATACGAGAAGGGCTCCCAACAAAAAAGAAAAGAAAAAAATAGTTGTCTTTCCAAGAGTATTCAGTATTACTGAAGCTGTTCATTATTAATTCAACAGACTTCCAAGTGTTCCAACCTATTTTCCCCTCTCCCTTCCTTCTTCAACAGGACTAAAATACAGTTAACTCTTAGGCTGGTGTATTAAAAAATAATATCTTGTTGGAAAGGGAGAGAGTGCTATAGCTCAAGTCAGACTGTGATTTTAGGCAGACCTTAGTGCATCTGTTTTATTTTTAAAAATGCAAGAGAGCTAAAGAACTCAACATTTCTATTAAATGTGAACTGTTTCTAGTTACATTTCTATATTCCTATTTTTAATGGCTGAGTAACTATGAAATTGTTTGCCACAGAGCAAAGCCTGATGTATTTACAGCCCCTACCAAACCTGTTCTCATTAGTGGCTTACTAGAATGGAGAACCACATCACCCCCAAAACACCCCATTTGCAAGACATCTGTGGGGAAGAGCTGACAAGAGGAGTATACCTTAACTGTTCCAGTTTGGAATAGCCTGGAATGTACTTCACCCTAAGAAGAACAGTCATCTCCAAGATTCTCCCTCTAACTTCCCTCAAATTCAAAGAGGGAAACTTTTTCCTCAGTGTGTAAAAATAGACTCTTTTTCCCATTCAATGGCTAATGTTTACATTTATTCAAACTTGAAATTCTACAGACTTTCAGTCTGCCTATCCAACAGGTAACACAAACACAAATAAAGCCATTTATTTAAAACATCCATCCACAAACCTGTATGAGATTAAATATGTACATCAATTTTAGTTGAAAACCTTGCTTTTATATATATATACATACATACACACACACTTTTGTGCACACCAACAAGCACACTAATTCAGGGATGAGATCTTGAACACCTCCCAGGATGGAGGCCCCACAGCCTCTCTGGGCACCTCTAATATTTTTCCCATCCACAAGGTAATTTTCTTTTCCTTACACCTAATCAGAATTTGCCATGTTTCAGCCTGTATCTGCTGCCTCTCATCCTTCCACTGCCCAACTCTGAGAACAGCTTGGTTCTGCCTTCCCACAGTGAAACCCAACTGTGAAAGCATGTGGGACTTAAATCCACAACTGCAGAAATAACAAATACTGTGTATTAAAGTATATTGATGAAACAGAGGCATACAAGACAAACTAATGAAATACATCAACTTACTACAACACACATTGTATCTTTATAACTTATTTACAATCCTCTGCTTTCAAGCAAGTTCACAAAAAAGTAGCAGCTAAAAATGTACAGAACTAATACAGGAATACCTTTTTAGTGTGATTAATTTACAGTGGTACCTAGATTTTAGAATGTGGCTGGTTTTGAATTGTCTTCCAACACTCCCAAGTGACTTATTTTAACAAAAAAACAATTCCAGAAGAAATAGACTTGCTCATGAAATGTGTAATACCTTGGGCAGTGCTCACACACATACTACCTAGCCTATTTGTTAAAGAAAAGCAAAAATTGCAGTTGGCATATGAGAAAGTAAAGACAAGGGAATAATTTAAATCCTCAAGCTTCAATTATTAAAAAGCTAAAAATTTAAAAAACTGTCAGTAACAGTCTTTCAGATAAACATTTTTTTGTGTGTTAGAGCACTTCAAGTATTAAAAGCAGCCTCCTTAAACCAGTGACAATGGCTTAAGGCTTGAAATTGGACGTGTTCTAAAACAGTTATTGTTCTAAAAGCTGATATGAGTCTCATAATAACTCAATGTGTTATGTCAGGACACTACAGCAAAATTCAATCTAAAAGGAAGCAGTACCAGCTTATTGTTAAAGCTTTGAAGAAATTAAGCTTATGTGAGCTCAGTGGCTAAGCAGCAGGGAGAGGCATTTCAGAATATTACTCCCTTGCACGTACAGAGATTCACTGTAAATTTTAGCCAGTGAATTTTTTTCTTCAGAAGTTTAAAAGCAAACCCCAAATCCTCTCCGAAATAAGCACCCATTGTTTTCCCCTCCATCTGTAAGTATGACAAAATGTCAATTTACAAAGCCTCTTAGTTCTAAACAAGATAAGGGTAACACCAACAAAAACAATCCATGAGGAGACATGAACTAGACAAACTTTTATTCAGGGAATCTCTTTGGTTTAAAAGGATAACCATTTTCAGAGTTCTGGGTATATCATACACTTTTTAAACTGCAGTCCAGTCACTATCCTAAACACCTTGGTGTTTTCCTTGTTTCAAGCTTGTTTGAAGGTCTAACATGTCTAATTCACTAGATAAACAATAGGGCTCCCACAAGACCTAAATACTTGCCCTACTGCTATAAGTGCTTATTTCACAAGAGAGACTCTCCCTCGTTGCAAACGGATGCCTTTTATCCAGCATGAATACAAAACAAGCTTAACCCCATTCCTTAAATCACAACTAGAATCAGCGATTTTCACCGACCCACTGTTTCTAATCATACACCTGAGCGACCAAGGCAACACACACTGCGCACAGATTGAAGAGGAAAAGCAAGTTAAAGCTAACCTAAACCCTGACCTTCACTCCCTGAGCCTGACCCCAGGAAAGAAGCAGCTTTAGAGGAAGCAAGTCAGAGCCCACTGAAGCTTCCTGTGCTACAGGAAATGCACTATTTCCCAATGAAGTGCAAAGATTTTTTCCTTCAGACCGACGACGGGGCGAGCCTGCCTTGTGCCAAGGGTCTCAGCACTCAGCCCCCTCCCAGCAGTTTCGGATCCCTCTGAGGGGTTCCAAAAGGATCTAAGGGGAAGGGTCACCGAGGCCGGGAGGCACAGGAGCTCCTCAGACAGACGGATCCGCCCTACCTGAGGCACGAAGCTCCCACCACCTGCCGACTCAAGGGACGAGGCACCGCCAAGGCCGCTGGTGGAGCCCG
>NW_009954537.1:337327-338620 GCF_000747805.2 Chaetura pelagica | reverse complement strand
CCCTCCATGTCCCCTGCCCCTCCATGTCCCTGCCCCTCTGTGTCCCTGCCCCTCCGTGTCCCTCCGTGTCCCCTGCCCCTCCGTGTCCCCTGCCCCTGCGTGTCCCCTGCCCCTCCGTGTCCCAGCCCCTCTGTGTCCACAGACAGAAGTACAAGCAAGGCAGCTAAATGCCATCTGAAGTCTGTAACAGTGTAATCTAACAAAGTTTTAATAGCACCTAGTCGACTGATCCATCAACACCAGGCATCAGGTGCTGCTGGGCTTTTGGAGATCTCATAATGGCATCTTTAAGCATTTGACCTCCAGAAACCCTGCAAGACAGTGGCACAATGACTGGCACCAACTGATTAATCTGATCCCTTGCAATTGTCTTTACAGAACTGCACAGCACCGTGTAAGATCTATTTGCTACATAATATGCCTCTGTGAAGAAGGTGTTCTCTTGGTGTCAGCCAGCCCTGACTCTTGTCTGCATCACAGAATGGTTTGGGTCGGAAAGGACCTTAATGATCATCTAGTTCCAACCCCCCTGCATGGGCAGGGACTCCTCCCACTATATCAGGCTGCTCAAAGCCCCATCCAGCCTGGCCTTGAACACTTCCAGGGATGGAGCTTTCACGACCTCCCTGGGCAACCTGTTCCAGTGCCTTACCACCGTCATAGTAAAGAATTTCCTCCTATTTTCTAACCCAAATTTCCCCTCTACAAGTTTTAAACCATTACCCCTTGTCCTCTCTCTACATGCTTGTGCAAAAAGTCCTGCCCCAGCTTTCCTGTAGGCCCTTCAGGTATTGGAAAGCTGCTATAAGGTCACCTCTGAGCCTCCTCCTCTCCAGGCTGAACAACCCCAACTTCCTCAGCCTATCATCATAGGGGAGGTGCTCCAGTCCTCTGATTATTTTTGTTGCCCTCCTCTGGACTCAAGCAAGGAATGGTTTCAGACTGAAAGAGAGTATATTCAGATTAGATATTACGAATAGTTTCTTGAGTGTGAGGGTCTGAGACACTTGCAACAGGTACCCAGGGAAGTTGTAGACATCCCCTCCCTGGAAGTGTTTGTTCAAGGGCAGGTTGGACAGGACTTTGAGCAACCTGGTCGAGTGGGAGGTGTCCCTGCCCATGCAGGGGCATTTGAAACTAGATGATCCTTAAGATCCCTTCCAACCCAAACCATTCTATGATTCTGTGCTTTCAGCTCTGCATACTATTTTCCTCACCACTAGTTCAGGTGTTTCTGTTGGAGTGCTGCGTTGCAGACCAACAGATGTGCTGTAAAAGTTTTTCTTCTCAGGT
>NW_009954537.1:325462-337230 GCF_000747805.2 Chaetura pelagica | reverse complement strand
TGGACAAAACAGGGTTTCTGCCTTCAAGCAAACACCAGAAGCACTGGGCCGTACTTCCCGTTTTCCCACCTCCAACTTAGCTGTCTAGCCAACTCTGTCTTGTTGGGCCATGCATCTTCATCCGTTCATCATCTCACCATTTCAAAGAGCAGAGCAGAGAGTGTCCTAATCCAAATCCTGCCTGTCACTTAGGCATTTCTCTTCACTTAGGGAAGAGGAAGGTGCAACACTAAGCCCATTTCATTTCACAGGGAAGGATGGAGCTGACAATGGAGATGAAGCCACATCGCACACTTCCTAGAAGAGTCCTATTTCGTAAAAAAGGTCACTGTGACCCCTATCTTTTTACATTCTCTTCTAAAGGAAAGGGCCAGCTCTGCTGTATTTCATATTATCTGCATGTGTGTCCTCATGCTGCTTACTCAGAGCTTAAGTGCAGGACAGTAGCATTTCTTAATCCATGTTTTTGAAAGAGTGACACTGAAGTGTTCAGTGAGGGGCATCTCCAAACATCTGCAGGAATTTGACAGGGAGAACAAATTAAATTAAAGCATTATTCCATCAATAGGTTTTTCACGGCTAATTTCAATTTTACTGGTAGAGATCAATGCCATTTAGAAATACTTTGTATCCCTAAACTGTCGCTAAGCAGCTGTTCCTGATCCTCTTTAATAGTTAGGAGTCTTATTTCTACCATAAAATGATACATGGCCAGTTCACAACCATCTGCTCTCCTGCTTTGTCCTTTTACATGAGCATCTCCTATATGTCACTGACAATATTTGGAGTGACAAGCTTTATTCCTTACCAGCCTTCACTCCATGATATTCAGGGAGCTGAGCTCCTCTAGGTTCCTCTCCTGAAAAACGTGCTACAAAGGATCCCTGGCCAGCACTGCAGCCTGTACTTCAGATGGGGTTTTACTAGGCCCTTACATAGTCTTTGCTAGGGAAGCTGAATCACTGATTTCTGATTACTTAGAAATATATTATGATTAGCTGATAAATCCAGGTCCTTCCCCATCTCATTTTAGATAAATTTTTTAAAAAGGTATTGCATTTCCCCAGTACACAACACCAAGTTTTTTGCCAACACTGGACTCCCCTTCTTGCATATGCCCACTCTTTTTCAGTACCTGTTTTTATCCCCTTGGCCTGCTCCCTAACAGGATTTGCAATTTCTTCACTACATCTTCTCCAGCTTAGCAAATAACATCTCATGCAGAAAAAAACCCAACAACAACCAACAAAAAATCCAGCTGAGGTATATATAAACAGGATGGATCCCATTTCCCTTCCCAGGAAAAGCAGCTGTCTCATCAAAAAGGTAGATTAGTTTGACACATGGAACCTTTGGCTAATCACTTGCTATCTCATCTCCCTTTTATCTCCAGGCTCATATAGATAATTGTCCCTCCTCCCAAAACCTGTTCCAGTATCATTATTTTTTTTCCTTCACATTCATTTTATTGAACATAGCTGATTAGGATAAAGACTCTAGCTCTAAAATCTGGGGCATCCGAGAAAGCTGATGCAACCTCATCACAAGTACTACAAACTCACCCTTCTGCAGTTGTACAAAAAGTTGTAAAACTGCAGTTTCAAGATTCTCTCATTTATCTTAAGTATCACTCCATATACTATGTTGCAATCTGTGTTGCAGACATATCCTGAATCCTTTCCTGAATGCAGTCCATAACCATTTCCCCATAACTCCAGGAATATGAAGTAACGTCTGAAAGGCCATGTGATGAAAATCAAATGTATGACAGGGGTATAATCTACCAGGAAACCTTATGCAGTTGACAAACTTCTGTAAACAGACATCAACCCAATGTCTGGCATGTCAATTAAACAGGCGTGCCATCCGTCCATCATTCAACCACTAAAAGCTTCTCCCTTAATCCTTTTCATTTAGATACCATGGTAATTATTATACGGGCATGTAGTTTTCCTCAGATATAGATTAAATCAAATCTATTGTATAAGAAGAGAGAAACTGATAGTGCAGTTGTAAAGTGTGCCTTCTACTCCTTAAGTACGAGGCTAGATGAAGGCATATAATTTATAGGGAAAGGAACCACAAAGGTTATAGGACCACCAGGATGTAACAAGAGCACTACTGGACAAGTGTCAAGTCATCAGGTGATCAGACCTTGGACAGCCTTGAAAATCTGATGAGAATTTCTGTCAGCAGACAGAGAAGGATATGAGCTCCAAAAGATGATAGCTAAGCCCTGTTTGGAAACAGCAAATGTGATCTTTTTGTCTTCCAGGGATTCTTTAGTAATCGTTGATCTCTCACTTTCCATTAAGCGTTTTAGAATATACTTAGAATATGTATCTTGATAGCTATTTTCAGAGGAGGTGGAAAGGAATGTAGTTGTAAAGTTGGCCTAGTATCACTCAGGAAGGCCAGTTCCAAAGTTGGAGGAGATGCCTGACTTAACAAGTGCTAAGCCAGATCAATAGCCTAGTGCTCCTGCAGAAGGCTGACTGAGCACCTATTAGAATTCCTGGAGCACCAGAAAATTGCCTTAACTTGCTAGTACAGTCTGTCGTGGGTGTGTGTGACATCATCCTGCCTTTATCAAGTGATAATTTACCTAGTCTTAAAATTCCTGCCTTTATCAAGTGATAATCTACCTAATCTTAAAACGCCAAGGCCTCATCTCTGCCTAGCACTTTTCTGGGAATGCTCTACTGAGAACTTTTTCTGAAGAAACACCAAGCATTCATAATGCAACCGTGTATCATGATAGAAAGCCCTGTCCTCTTCTCTCTAAAAGGATCAAAGAGCAAAACTAAGTTATTGCTTAAACTCCCTTTGAGACCTCTTATGTGGGATGCTGCAAGTTTATCCCTCTTGTTTAACTGCATGCAGGGGAGAAAAAGTACAAGCTATGCTGTCTTTTTTATTCAGGCAACTCCTGTTTATGCTCCCCTCAAAATGCCATTTCATCACAGAAATTAGAAACAATAATAAAGATTAATTTTACCCCTTTTTTATGATCAACCTATGCAATCATTCTACTTGGGCAGATCATAAGGGAAATCCTACCAGATCGGTGGCCAGAAGATTGTTGACCAGCCTTTACTTAAAATGCATGAGGAACCACAGGACAGGAATGGAAAAGTGTTGAGTTACAGAGGGAGGTGAGCTGAGGACAAATACTGATCATAACCTGAACTTCTGCCACCGGGCTGTATGCTGGGAAGCAGTAATAGAGAAAGGATATTTCAACTTTCCTGGCCAAAATAACTTTTGACAGTTTTAAGGCTGTTTGTAGCACCAACTGAAATATCCTCACTACACTCTATACTAACCTTCACACAGAAACTACACGAGGTACAAAAATTGTTCTTGTTCCCTTATTGGATTCTAGTTGTTTAAAACAATGTTTAAAACAAGCAGCAAAGACACAGGCACTTTGTGTGGATTTTTTTTCTCTGCATGTCATATCACGGCCCATTAAGCTTGCAAAGGTCTCAAGTTACCTACTCCCAGGTTTCTTTGTCAAGAGAGGGAAAGTAGGTCATTTTAGTGAAAGCTACCAAGCTGCTTTTCCCTTGGGCCTGATCTTCTCTTATTTGAGTAAAATTTCGAGGTTTGGACTAATAGTGTGGTGATGATGTTCCTAAGGGATTATAGTAGTGGATAGTAAAGCTGTAGAAATTTAACAGGATGATCTAAAATGTTGGTTTGTACACATCGGATACAGTAGATACTGGCAGTTTGAGCAATTTTAGTGCAGCTTCTAAGCTTCACAGAGTAATCCTAATGACTGCTTTAAATTAAACTAAGAGGTCTGTTCTCTGAGTTTCACTTGTGACTATGGACCAACAGGCTCTGGTTGAGCAAAGGGAAATTAACTACAAAGATCTATATGAAAAGAGAAATACAAAATCCAGAACCAGATAGATAAAGCAGCCTCTGGAGTTTTCTGCAGGCTTCTGCCATAATCTTTTTAAAGGGGGAAAAATCATCAACCATCCATGCAATATACCTTTTGCTAGGATCCACATTAAGTCATTCTGTAGAGGTATTCACCCATTTTCTCTGTAGTACAGCTGAAGCATGGGGGCAGTGGGGTTTAGCTTTTGAAAATTTTCTTTACCGGCCCTGTTTCAAGCTCTATGCTCTTAGAAAACTGGGAACTTCATTTTAGAAGCTATATTGAAAGCACTTTCTCTGCTTTCTCTGGTTACTTTGGCTGATACTGTGTACAACTCTTCTATGAATACTGCTGAATCTCAAAATATACAGGAAGTTTTCACATGCAGGTGCATCCCTTGTCCTAAACATTCTATCTGTCGAAATGCTAATTCCGCTGCCAGCCCTTGCTTACTCCAAGTGATGTGGGAGGGAGAAATGTGTTAATCTAAATGTAGAAAAGACAAAACCTATGTTAACTAACAAAACACACTGAGTGCATTTGCTTTGACCAGCTTGTTTGTAAAGACGTTTCACTCAAGAAAATAATGTAGTTTAAACGACAGCAGGTAGAGAAGAGCACAGTGCAAGGGGCACATGCATCATGCACTCAGCATCACTGTGCTGCTGGTAAAGGTCTAGTTAATCCAAAGAGCATGTAATCCACTCACCTATAGCCAAGAGCTATTCGCCTCACACTGAAGGAATGAAAACAGTGACTGAGTTCTGTGCCCAGTGTCTTGCTTTGTGAATTTATTCCTAAAAGAAGAAAAAAATCCTTTAGCACTTAGCATATTTTTATATTGAAGGGTGGCTGGAAACCAGTGTAACTGGTCCTGGTAGGAGCAATAATCAGTTTTCATATCTTGAATTCCTTCGTGTGATCTGTGTTTTCATTCTCAGAATTAAATGGATAAATTCTGAGAATTACAATTTGCTTCTCAGGTCTGATATCATAGCCATTGCCTTTACTCTTCATAATTTCAGAACTATTGCACAGAACAAATAGCCTAATACTGTTTCACATGAACATGGTCCATTTTAAAAAATATTTTCACATTATTATTGTTTCATAACTTCATGGCCTAATATGTGTGGCAACAGCTTGTTGCAAAAGATCCCATAATGCTTTATACATCCTAGAAATGAGATACAGCAATGACCATTCCCATTTCTCACTTGCAACCTCAGGTTTTTTTATTAGATACTTTTGAAGGATTTGTTCTTCTTTAAGACAGAACTCTAAGAAACAGCGTATGGCTAGTAAACTGAGGGGGAAAATTCAGACAGCCACCAGAGTTAGATTTTCCAAATCTTGTCTTGCAGAGCGCAAGTTTCTTTTTCTGTTTGTAACTGGGCTATGGTTTTCTTTCTTAAGCTTTGTCTATTCTACATTAACTATACTATTATTTTCAATTGCAATTATGGATATTACTGTATCTGCTAACTGCTAGGTGGCAAATAATGCTGCCTCTTAAAGACTGAATAACTTGACATAAAAAAAGCCTAATAATTAGCACCTTATAACAGCTGCTGAGACAGAATCTCAGCAAACCCTCCTCCTTGGTCTTGACCTAAGAAAAAACTTCAATCCTGTTATTGCTCTAAAGACTAGATATTTATCTTCCCATCTCTAAGACCAATACTTAGGGAATTATTCTAGAAGTAGGTGTGTACGTAAGGAACAGTTTCTCTGGCAGAATGGTTCCCAAGAGTTATGATGCATTTTGAATCTTGTCTTACAGCACAGTGAGGAAATATATATGATAAATAATTTCTAGTCACCTGCTTACAGAGGTTTCCATTCTGCAGAGAAATATGGACACAGGAAGAGTTGGTCCTTCATTCAGCACCCCTAAGAGGTGGAAACTCATGAGAACAGTGTGGAACTGTAATTTGTAATAAAAGGAAATTGTTGCTTGTGTAAATAATAACCAGTAAACTGCTTAGCATGCATTAGCCCCTTGTTAACATTTGGAAATGTGGTTAGAAATTCTGTAGAGGAGATTATGCAGCTGAATACAGGTTAACATGCTGTCAGCAGAGTGTGTGGAATATAAACATCCACACTGTGCATAAATATAGGCCTTTGTTATAGTAGTCCTAGTTCCCTTGATTCTTTAAATTCTGGGGATTTGAAATTCTTGGATTTTTTTCCTTCCAGCTGGAGAAGGGAAGGAACCTTGCAGGTAGCTAAACCAAGCCACAGGCTGGATGACAGCAATTCCAGCACAAAAGGAGCAGGGACTTCACAAGTGCCACAGAAGGTTGGCTAAAGGAGTTCATGCAGTTTGTCTTGCAAAGAAAACCTTTCTAGTGAGATTTTGGGCAATACCAACATAAGCAGTCACTACCAGCCCTCTGCCACCCTTGGCTGTGCTCATACAGGCATCCATAAGCAGTAGACCAGCTGGAGGAACTACGCTGCCAGGAAATACCTTTTTCCCTCTGGGGTGTTTCTCAACTTCAGGCCTTCTGCTGCTGGATAGCTAACCACCCATGACCTCACCACGGACAAGCTTCTTTGCTGCCAGCTGACAGGGGAAAGGCATTCCTTGGCACATAGCAGAGGGTGAGAGGAGCTGAGAGACCCAAGGCAGGAGGGCAGGCAGCCTAGATGGGGGTGATGTACACTGTACACTGCACAGGGTTTAGGGACCTTTCTGTTCAACTCAGCTGTACTGGAGATTTGAGGGACTTAATGGAAGCTGTCCCTGAGTTGTGAAGATGTTGGGCAACCAGCTGGTGCCCACTGTGGCCTGTCACACTAAATTAATTCTGTAGCCTCTAGGCCTTCTAAAAATGGGGAGGAAAGAAAGATACAATTTAGGGAATCTGGCTTTTCCTAAAAGGTTTCTGAGGATTCTTTTTGAGGAGCTGGAAATACAGAACAGCTATTCCAGAACACAGCTAGAGAATAGTGGCTGAAACCATCAGAGCTGGCTATGGCTTCATCTACAGGCCAACCAGCTGTTACAGGAATTCTGATAAGTGACCTTCCTCAGCCTGGACCTATGCTTTAATCATTAAATTATAGTGCAAGCAGGAAGACTTGGGGAAGGCTCTTTGTCCTATTGATCAGCTTTAACAGGAATAGAGAGCTTTTTCTTTTTGTTTATAGAGGAAGGATGTTATTTAAGGTCAGTGAGAAAGACATCTAAGCTATGCATGTCTCACTGGCTTAAAGTAACCATCCATTCTCATCATCCTCCTGTCAGTTATTTTAGGCAGCTAACTGTTCTATGCTTTTCAGTGAGAAAATAGTATAAAATTTGTACCAGAAATACAAAGTGTAGTTCTATGCCCATGAAACAGGACAGCAGTGATTAACTGGAACAAGACATGCCACCTGTGTGGTATGGCTGCCTGAACTTCAGTTGAGGAGCAGCAGTAATGAGAAGAGAGACTGCAGGTAGTTGTGGTAATGTTTGAGGTGAGGAGAGAGCTGTGGTCCTGAGCAAGGATGCTAACCTGGGTGGTGAATGACAGGATGCAGACTGCTGCTGTTCTCCTGCTAAAATACGTCAAGAGAAGGGGCCTCTACTCCACCTTTGACTGAAGAAAACAGCAAAGATGAAGAACAAAGGTATAGTGTTTTGGGTTGGAAGGGACCTTAAAGATTCTCGTTCCAACTCCCTGCATGGGCAAGGACACCTCCCACTAGACCAGGTTGCTCAAAGTCCTGTCCAACCTGGCAAGAAATTAAGCACATACCTGTAGTCACATTTGTTGTTTTCCACATGTAGAATACTAGAAGTTGCCTAATGCCCTCAGACACTCGTTAGTATGCTCAGAACAGTGCAACTCCTTATCAATTTTGAAACAGCTGTATGAAAAGCAATTTCTTATAGTACACACAAACTCACACTCTGGTTTTACAGTGACAAGTGAAGTCAGTGAAAATCTTTCCTTTGACTGGAGCCCCTGAAGTACATCCTTTAAGCATGAGCATAAGGCTTCAGAGAATTAAGGCCTGTGTTTCATACAACAACAGTGTAGAGTGTGATGGCAAAGGAACAGTTCAACTACCATCTCTCTACAGAAAAAGCATTTGTCAGAACTTCACACTTCTCTCACTATTGTACAACAATCCTTCAACCAACACAGACAAATTAATGAGGGATTTGAGAGCATGTAAGATAACAATTGAAAGATTCCCACCCCCCTCAAGCCATTAATGTTTATAATTAAAATGCAACTAGGGTTACTTCTTCAGCTAGAGACAATTTGCATAAGTAACGTTAGCATCACAGTCTGCATCATTTGAGAAACTTTTCTAGGCCTCCACAGGAAGAAACTGAAGGCCTAATTTAAAACACTGTGGTGCCCAAATTTCTCTACATTTTAGCCCATTCCAAGATTCATCTGCTGAAATACAAGCATCTGATTTCCCTGTCACAACTGAATCATTTTGAAACTGTCTGAAGCAGCTCATCCAGGAATTTGACATTGTATGTAGAGTGACTTCATTTCAGAGTTATTTTTATAGTTCAGTGCTGACTGCCAGAGAATTTTGTGTTGTTGTTTCCCCCAAAAATTGCATACTCATTGTACATATGTGGTTTTTCTACTTGAGTCAACCAGTTCAATCAAATACATACTGCAGGGCTCATTGTCTAGTGTTAAATTAATAATCCATAACATTTCATAATACAGATTTTACTTGGAAAAGTATGCATGTTTGGACTTTGTCATTAGGGAAACAAATCCATACAAAGAGCTTTGACCAAATTGTGAAGACTGAAGCAGATTTCTCAAACAAGCATTATAAGTTCATACAGTGTGCTGATGGTCTGGTAAATTTTTGTTTCACTGCAGCATGCCTCCATTTAAACATTTTGTAGTTTGATATGAACCTTTCCCTAGCATGTTTTTCCTCTTGACCTGATATTAATATCAGATAAATCCTATTCTTGTATCCGCAAAAAAGATTAAGAATGAAAACAGAATCAATACATCCTCTTGTAGCTGTTTTGTGCTCCATTTTTAAATATTTTTACAGCTTCCTTCCTCTGAGAAAATCTATTATTTTAAACTATGATTGCATTCTAATTTAGAATTTGAACTCAGACTCCTTTTATTTTGCTATGAAGAAGAGAATAAATGGTTACTTGGAAATATTTCAGCGTGAAAATTCAAACATTTCAATCAAATACATGGTTTTGGTAATGTTAAAACATACCAACCAAATGAGTTTGAATATTTTACCTTACTGGAAGTAAATTAGTTATTAAAGTTAATTATAAGAGTTAAAGCTGTTCTTTTGTCATTGACAAATGCTGAAACTGTCACATTCCTGTTTATTTATTATTGTATTATTCCTGTTTATTATTCCTGTTTATTATACTATTCCTGTTTATTTATTATTACCATAAGATTGAGTTTTCTGACAGCAAAAAAACTGTGCTGTGTTGTTTGTACTTTAGTTGGAACTGATATAAAACTTCATTTATTCATCCTTTGGCTCAACTTTAAATCACAGAAGTTTGAATAATCCTCCTCTTTGATCTTCACTTAGAGACAAGGCCAGTGACAAGCTGAGAGCCACATACAAGACACCACAGCCTTTATTCCCTTTAAACCAATTCTCCTTTCCTCACTCTAGTGACAGCCACTGCCACCTACAGACACTCACTGATTTCACAATAGAAGTATGTGAATGTATTTCTAGGGCATATGGGTGGTTGCTTATCACTTCTTGGTCTCTTTTCTGTAATAATTATATTGTACATTTTCTCAGTCAGATTTTCTCAAACCCCTCACGTGGAGGGACACCTGGTGCTCTATGACCTTCCTCACTATTTTATCCTTCTTTGTAAGATTTAGTATTCTGAAATAAGTCATTATGCAGCTTATGGTAGGTGTTTCTTTGGACCAGGAATACTGACATCTTTCCTACCTCTGCTCTACTGCAAGACCATGGACTCTTCACTTCCTGATACCTTTGAATTTCACCTCTTTGCCCCTTGTCTGGCTCCTCATTTCTCTGTTCCTTCCTCCTCTGCTTCCATATCTGTATGCTCTCCCATCTTCCTTTCCTTCTCCTGCCACTTCTCTGTTCCTAAGCTTAGCCAATGCATGTATGTAGTGGAATTCAGAGAGACAGAAGTGAACAGTTTGCTGGGTTAGAAAGCTGGATTGGCTTAGCAAGGAGCAGCTAAGCGAGTACGAGAGGCATTCTTTCCCTGGTTGGCAGAAGCCAGCTGGTAGATTAGCTCTGCCTGTAGCATAACTTCACCTTAAAATGAGGGTCAGCACCACGACGCTGTGGGTGCTGAGACACGTTTCTAATAATCTCATTTTGTGACATGTGGGCTGCCCCTGCTTCCCTCCCCTAGGGGTGCAAGAGAGAAGGCACAGCACAGTGCCAGCCAAAGCTGGTATCCAGGCCAGTCAGCTGCTTCTGGCATGGGAAGAGGCTGACCTTCACCTCCTCTGCCCTCTGCCATTCCCCAAAAACATATGCTGTGGAAACCACACTGCTGCTGTGTCTGCCTGTAGTTCTTTCAGAAGTGTAGTCTATTGCAGTTTCTGTCTCTCCTGTGACAAGAGTGTCAAAAGGGTGAGTTTTTCTCGGTCTGTGCCTGTGTCCATCTCCTCCCCTCTTCCATCCCCTCTTCTGCCCCTGGATCCACTCTCTGTATAATCCAGGTACAGACAGATGCACTTCCGATGTCTGGATGTGTGCCTTCTGAGAACACTGTTCACACTTTCAACCACCTTAAGTTGTCACCTCCTCAAGCATTAAGTTCTTGTCCATGTACTGGGAAGGTGCAGACACCTTTTTTTTTCCTTCCCTAAACCATTCTAATTTACTAATCTAGGCCAGTGTGTCACATCACCATCCCCTGCCCTCTTTCCCAGCTGCCAAATGTTGGCTTGCTGTTGGGAATTTGGCTGTGGAGTGGTATGTCAGTCACGTTGTGAAACAGCCAGACTCTGATCTTAGTTTCCAGCTGGTTATATTCAGAGAAACTCTTAACTTCAACTTTACTCACAGTGATAGATTGGGACCTGACTCATCACATGGAAGGAATTATATTACTCTAAAAATAGGAGTAAACACAATGACTGTCCTTTCTCTAACTAAATATCGACTTTGGCCAACCGAAGAAGCAAGGTTTGCTTGCTTCAGTCTATTTCAAAAGCAAAGAATAAAGTTTAATCTCTCTGGAGTCAAGTTCTGGGTCAGAAAATTCCCTATTTCTACCCAGCTCTCTTCCAGGAAGCACTGCCACTGGCTGCCAGCCTGCTGCCTTCTGATTTCCTGCTCGGCCCTCCTCGGCGTGCAGGTAGTCCTTGGCAAAGCACAGTCCCAAAACTGTCTTTGCTCTTCCTCCAAAATAATCACATCGCTCATACTGTTTATTTGTCATTTTTGCAGGAATCAAACAGTTTTCCTGGTAGTTAAAAGAAAGGTCTGTTGTTATTACTACTAGGTTACAAAAGCACACGGTGCAGCCTACGGCCTCGGTAGCAGCTGGGAGGTGCAGTTCCTGTAAGATTGGAGCTTCTTTCTTTCTTTTTGTGCGTGTGTGTGTGTGAGTCCTGGGGGCCATCAGCAAGGGCAGGGAAGGGAAAGGACGCTGAGCTCAGGGCTCCCCAGAAGCCGGCCCGTTCCAGCACCGTCCCACCTCCACACGCAGCCCCGCCAGCGCCAAGCGCCTGCCTGCTTTGTTGGACTGTCCAACGTGACAGAACTGAGCAACCCTGGCATTTCAAACGATGTTTCCGCCTGCTTCGAGGCGTTTTTCCCTTCCCCCAGAGCGGCCTGTGCCGCCCTGGGCCGGGCTGCCCTCCCCTCAGCGCGGGCAGGAGGCCGCGGCTCGGGGGGG
>NW_009954537.1:323484-323779 GCF_000747805.2 Chaetura pelagica | reverse complement strand
TGTGAGTCCGGGGGCCCATCAGCAAGGGCAGGGAAGGGAAAGGACGCTGAGCTCAGGGCTCCCCAGAAGCCGGCCCGTTCCAGCACCGTCCCACCTCCACACGCAGCCCCGCCAGCGCCAAGCTCCTGCCTGCTTTGTTGGACTGTCCAACGTGACAGAACTGAGCAACCCTGGCATTTCAAACGATGTTTCCGCCTGCTTCGAGGCGTTTTTCCCTTCCCCCAGAGCGGCCTGTGCCGCCCTGGGCCGGGCTGCCCTCCCCTCAGCGCGGGCAGGAGGCCGCGGCTCGGGGGGG
>NW_009954537.1:315425-323132 GCF_000747805.2 Chaetura pelagica | reverse complement strand
GGATGCGGATGTGTGGCCTGGCGGAGCGGGGTGTGGAGAAGGAGATGGGAATGGCTGTGGGGTGCGAGGCTGCAGAGGGCGGTGCGGGCCGGGCCTTCCTCCCCTTCCTCCCCTTCCTCCCCTTCCTCCCCTTCCTCCCCTTCCTCCCCTTCCTCCTCTGGGACAGCGTCGGGGGAGGCAGGGTAGGCCCGGCTGGGTGCGCCCCAGGGCCCGGGCAAGGGCCTCTCTCCTGCTGCTGGGCCGCAGGAGGCAAGGAGAAGGGTTCCGGGCTTGGGAGGGGAGTGAGGAGGAAGAGGAGGGTGTCAAGGGTGCAGGTGTTTCGTCTCCCTGTGAAGGACAGCGAGGGGTGTACCATGCTGAAGCAAGGTGTCCCAGGTGTGCTTGGAATCAAGGTGTTCAGGCAAACCTTTCCTGTGGAGGTGTCTAATAATGTAGAAGAGCCTTACTGTGGTGGGACGCTGACAAAAGCACAGTGTTTGTACCTTCATCATCAGTGTTCGGTTATCCCTGTGGTGAGAAGGCAACAGGTCCTTCATCAGCTGTTACCTGCTCCAGAAGGAAATCTGCTGAATGTAGTAGATTAACAAAGGATGTGAAAGGAGAGGACTGTCCTTGAGTGATGTCAGAAATGCATTCATACTATAGGAAATCTACCTCTGTTATGTTAAACCTGGTAGCATTCTCTCAGGGTTAGATTCTGATGGAATCTGCTGATTAATTTGATTGTTCCCTCTCTCCTCTTCCTCTGTATCCTTCCAGCATCTCCATCACCATCCAAGCATCGAGCAAAAATGGATGACATCGTGGTGGTAGCCCCAGGAACGCAATCCTCTCGAAATGTCAGCAATGACCCAGATGTCATAAAGCTGCAGGAAATTCCAACTTTCCAGCCCCTTTTGAAAGGTGATTGTTCTTCCTCTGTTTTTAAAGGCCTTTTTTTGTACCTGATGAACCACCTGCTTTGTGTGTCCTGAGGTTCCTACTGCAGTTCACATTTCAGTCAATATTTTTCTCTACCCCCTTGTTTTAAACTTCCTTTTGTTCTTTCCTGATTATTCCCAGTCTTTTAAATTGTGGGGGAGCTGGTTTAAAGGTGTGCTGATTATGTTCTTTGCAGTGGAATGATCTGTTGTGGAGACAGGACACCTCCAAGCCTGCCAGCTTGCCCTGTACCACTATCTGATGAAAGATGCTGTGTTACATTCTAATATAGAATGGACTGCAACACTCTAGGATCTTAAAAACTTCTGTGTGTTAATATCTCAGAGTCACGGCCACCTGTGTATGGATTCAATTGCTTGTAAAAAAGGTAGCTTGTGGAGGTTTCCAGCCTAGAGCAGATCTTGTTTTTGGGGGTGGGGGTGTGGGCTGAAACTTGTGTGGGCACTTAAGCCCCGTGTTGACAACATCCCTTTACATCAGTGGACTTCTTACATAGTGTATCTACTGTATCTTTTTTCCTTTATTTTTTTTTCTTTATTTCTTTTCCTCCCACTCTTTTTTTCCTTCTTACCCAGCAGCCATTCTTCCTTCTGTTCTGTTCAAAGGGAAGTGAAGATTTAAATCAAGCCTACTGTTTACCAAAAATGGTGGTCTGGCTTCTAGCTACCTCTTTTCTGCAGACCGGGTGGTATCCTTAGTATCTGAAAAATCCCTTAGGAAGAAAGAGCCCTGTAGCAGCCTGCACAAGTTGATTTGGTAAAAGCAGCCTGCTCATGTGCTCCTCTCTGTGCAACAGTGAGGGTCAGCAAACTTGTGTCAGTGTGCTGTGCAGTGGGCACCTGGTGAACCAATGTTCTTTTGAAAACGTGAGGCCTGCTGTGTGTGCATTGGCTGCAGCACCTGCTTATGCCTTTTAGGTTTATTATGGCAGAGAGGAAGGAGCTGGAATGTTTAGCTCTCCCTGCTACTGGAAGAAATGATGTGGTCTTGTACAGCTGAGGGTTTAGGCACTGCTGGTCTGAGTCTCACTGAGTCATGCGTGGCTACTGGGAAGATGTGGCGGCCACTTGGCCCTGCAGGCATGGCTAGAGGTCACGTAACATCACAGCATCACTTTGTGAACAGCAGCTCTCTACTTTTTTGTGTGTCTACTGCACGAGGACCCTGGAACATGACTAGAAATTGAGGACTCTCTGATAGCCTAACAGACCAATTATTTGGCATTTTATTAGATACTGCTCGATAGGGGTCTGGGTGTGCACAGCGCTGACTGCTGTTTCCAGCAGAAGGGGCAGACAGGGAGGCCACTGTGACTGCTGTTTCCAGCAGAAGGGGCAGACAGATAGGGAGGCCACTAAACTGGAGAAAAGCAAATGTGGATGTTTTTCAGGCTGGTACTACAGTCACTCTTGACCAAGGAGAGCGGGTGTGTTAGTTATATGTTTTGTTTTTTGGGTTTTTTAAAACTTTACAGTGGGTGGTGATGTAGAAATCTGTATTTGATTTATTCTTGACACTTTCACTGCCTTTTTGAATGGACTGCAAGATTGCTGATGTTGGCCCAGTGTTTATGTCAGCAGCAGGCTGGGTAGAAACCAGTACCTGTGTGCAGAAAGTGCTTTGCCTGAGTCCTGCCTTATTCAAATGGCAGAACCAGGATCTTGCCAGTGATAGTTTGGAATGTAAAAGCTGGAACCCAAATCTACCAGAGAAATAAGGAAGTTATAATCTGAGAGACCAAATTTAGATTGTGCATTAACATCTGGCACCAAGATTGTTGTGTACGTGTAAGAGTGTGGTGGCAAAGGGTTTCAGTTCCACCCAGCCTCCAACTGTGGTGAGCAAACTTGGGTTGCGTAAGAGCTATGGAAGTCCTGAGAAGTGAGACTGATGATTGATTGTTTCCAGAGGCTGTGTGCCTGGATGAATAGTTAAGGAGCAGGTGGAAAGTGAGAAAAAAGATAGCAGCAGCCATGTAGCTGAGATAGAACGGTTGGAAGCTACTACTGCCTTAGATGGCCTCTCCAAGTCCTTTAATTGCTAAATATGTGTGGGTTAAGTTGTTTGATGGGAAGTTGTCTTGGCCACTGGGTTGCATTTGCTGGCATTACTTTGGACCTGAAGCTGTGTATGTGTGACAGAAACCTTTTCTATTTCACTTGGCCTGGTAAGAGTTTCATGCAGAGTCTCTTGACATGTGTTGACAGCTGGTGACTGCTCAAGAGTAAATCATGTTTACTTTTGTGAACAGCTTTTTTGGTCTCAAATATTTGTTATTACTTGAGCAACAGGACTGTGATACTTGTGTTCACTGCAGGAAGTACTGTGGTCTGTTGAGTGAGTTGAGTCTTGAGAGGTCCCAGATCTGCCACAGGCCTGCTCGAGAAGCTGTTGTGTTTTGGACTGGTCTCTGTATCCTTCACGTGTAAGGTCATGTCCCTGGAGTGGATGAAGAAGAATACTAGAGATCTTTTAGGAGTCAATCCTAAAATCTGGTGTCTTGTGGTCTAGCAACATGGAGTGCTGTAGATGTGAACTCATAGCCCTTGTAAGCTTCATAATTCTTTTCAGTTTCCTCTTGAGTAAGCAAAGCCAAGGGTGTTTATTTTGCTTGTAAGTCTCGGAAGAAGCCTAATAGCTAAACTGATGGACTGGGGAAGCACGTGATCATGAAGAGACTGTGTGTTCTTGAGAGCCAAAGCACTTAAGAGCCAAAGCACTAGTCTCTCCTAGCCACATTGAGTTGAGTTTGTGATAAATAAAGCTGGAGATATTTAGGGTTGTACACTCTTGCATGGTTGATAATGCCAATTACATCTTTCATCCTAGGTTTTCCTTGACTTCTGCAGCAGAAATTGCACCTCAGAGTTTCATTCTGTAAGGTCCTTCTAAGTAATGGTTGCTGCCTTTGAAGTACTGTTCTTGTTAATGAGCATGCATAACAAGCAGTGCTTGAGAGGTCAGTGTTTCAGCATTGGCTGATTCTAGTGTTTGAACTTTCTGGATGTAGGCATTTGGTGGTGTAGGTGCTGCTGTCTTGAAGTGATTGTGTAGTACCTACTGTGGTGAGTCAAGGACTAGAGCATCTTTTTTCTTAATGCCAGCAACTGTCTTTTCTGGTGCAATATATTCATGTGGACAGAAAGGGGAGTGTCTCACAATGGACTTAGGAAAGCAGTGCACTGGATGCCTGTTGACTGCTATTTGTAAACACCAAATCCTGATTCCACCCAGAGAGGGCAGAAAAGCTACCCTTAGGGTGTACATCTGTGAGTGAAGTACCTGATTGTTCTTCTCCAGAAACTGCTGTGTATTTGGAATGCTTGCATACTTTTTTTTCTGAATGTAAAAAAACCCTTCAATTAGAAATGCTAGCAGGGAACTTAACTGCTTGATGAAACAAGATTATTTTATTTTATTTTATTTTTAATTGGGAGCAAGGTTTATAATCTAGACTCCTAGGAGCAATAGAAGAGGTCTCCAGTCCTCTCCCTGGTTGGAAGTGTTCACTGCAGAGACCTCTTTGTAAGTGATACAGAGCAAAATGTGAAAATGTGTTAGGATGTTTCATTCCTTTGTGCAGCTTCCTCAGGATATTTGCATGAAAGTGAAACTTCTGGCTGTTCAGTGTCCCTGGCTCTTGCAGTCTGTTCATAGTGTGAAGTCATAGCCAGCTGTGTATAATATCAAAGTGATCTTCTCTGAGTAATCCAAAATGATATTACTTCTGTAGTTCATGAACAAAGCAGCCCATCTTACAAAGGTGTTTGGAAAAAGCTAAAAGTGCAATTTTCTCATGATCATGACTACAGAAGGTTGATAAGGTACCACGGTATGTAGTTTCTTTTGGAAAGGCTCTGACTGTGTCTATAAAGTATCACCTCTGACCAGGCATTTAACTTTTAGGACCAGAAGATCCTCATTGGGGATTGAGGACTGCTGGCAAGAGAAGGGATCCACTTGGTGAAGTGTGGTTAGAGCATCTTTACCAACAGGTGGGACAACCTGAAAACAAAAATGTTAAATTAGGAATGATTAGAGTTAAGCAAGGAAGCAGTGAGCCAGGGTTGAAAAGCAAAGGGTGAATGTTCTAGTTTCTGTGACTGTAAGATGGGTGGGCTAAGGAATGAAACATTGTTATAGAACTTCCAAAAAGCTTTTGTAAAGAGTGTTAAGATTTTAAGTTTCTGTTACTAAAACAGAAGGCTCATTGTATTCTTCCAGAGGGCATCATCATCTCTTTCAACCCTCAAAAAGGACTGAGGGCTGTCTTGTGCCAGGCGGATGCCTTCTGGCTTCTCCTCAGCTGATTTTTTTTGGTTGAACATCTGTCTTTTTTAATCCATTTGGTTTGAAGGCCTGTGCTGCAGTCTGTCATGGCTGCTTCCCAGATGGCACTGTAAGGAAGACCTTCCTTTAGATGGGTGTTCTTGTACATTACAGTTAACATACTTGTAACTAAACCAACACCCACGGTAACTTAACCTTTTGGTAACCAGTCTGCTGTAAATACTAGAAATTCTTTTGTGCTGCCATTTTCCTTGCCTTTTCCTCCTCATTTGGAGGAAGCAGTTGCCAATATGGTGGTAGCATCCCTTGGAAGCATAAGTAGTATTGCATGATTCAGGGTGCTATACATACCATAAATTCACTAAATACGGACTTGTAGTTATTTAGAGATAATTCAGCAGCCCCATCTGTGAGCTGACTTATCTGAGGAGGAAATCTTAATTAAAGTGAAAAGTAATTTTTATGCTAGGTATTTCATTGTTGCTGACCCCTGTTTGGCCTGTTGTACAAAACGTCACGATACATGTTTTTGATTGGTTGTTTTTGTTTTATTCTGGCAGTCTAGGCTTGTTGTGTGCAAGTTCCCCTGAGAACAGGGATCATTTGTGCATATTAGGCAGTGTGCTGATACATACCTGGAAATTGTGGCTTATGAAAACAGTTTAGGTATGGGTGTTTGTGCAGAGACTGCTAATTGCATTTGCCATCATGTGCAGAATGTCTTCTGTCGGAGAAACTCCTGATCCCCCAAGCACTGAGAGAAACAAAGTTAGGAAGGGATGCTAGGGCTTTTACTTCAGGCTCACCTCCATTTCCAGATGAGAAGAGAGGTAGCTTCTGTGTAGACCTTCAGCAAGTTATTTGTGGTACACACCATTCCTTTGTCTGTTATCCATACCTGGAGTGCATATGGGAGCTTGTAGACAAATAAAGGTTTTTGTCTGGAGCTCATTAGCATCCTTTAGTCCAATATTCTTGTCCTACAAATACTGTTGCTGTTTTTGTAAGAATAGCAAAACATGGAAAGAGTTTCTCAGTAGAGTTGTGGCATTTCTGTCCTTAATGTTTTTAAGGACATGTTAAGCAAACATCTACCAGGCATAAAATAGATGTAAATGAATAGGTTATGGCTCACCTGCTGAGGTTTCTTTACCATGTTGCCCATTATGCATATATATGTTGCTTCATTATTTATCAAGGAAGGTATTTCACAAAGCAAAAGCCGAGACCTTCACTCTGAAGAGTCTAGGGTATTGTTTACCTGGCAGCATAAGAAGACCAAAGTTTTGTGGCAGAAAGAATCTTGCAAGGTAGTGTGAGGAGTGTCCTTTTTATCTCAGTATGACTTGAAGTGAAAACTTGGCAATGGTATTTTTATTACAACTGGTGCACTTCAACAGAGAAGCACAGGGAGATGCTAATGTGAGAGAGAACAGTGGTAAAATCTGGGCTGCTGTGCCAATCTTTTGTTGTCCTCCCATCACAGGGAACACAAGCTTGTGTTAGGCATATTGAAAGGGTTGTTCATCCCTGTATAATTTTGGGATTAGGTCATTTTTCAAGCAGAAAACTACTTTCCTGAAAAATATCAGTGTAGATGTAGGATGGATGTTTAGAGTCTGAGCCTTTAAAGCAATAGATTTTATCACATCTCACTCCTCAGTGTTTTTTGGTGATTGAGTTACATCCTCTGTTCATTCCTCTACATCACTGTATGCTACTTCTTCCATTTACTGCCTACAGAGTTTAGCTAATAGCATGTGTTAGTAAATTTTATTCCTATAGTTGTTCAGGCATTGCAATACTGCAATGCTTTTTAATGTTGCCCCTGTGCCTTACCAGGAGGATGTGCTTATGCAGCACTTGGTAGTACTGTTGAGGGCATCGTGCTCCAACAGAATTTGCAACATCCAGGTTTGTTGGCTGGACCCCATGCTTAGTGCTCAGTAAGGTGAAAATGAACATGCTGGGCAGAAAGAAATACCAAGAATTACAATGTGAGTGCATATTTGCCTGGAGTTTTATTTTTTGTTTTGTTTTGTTTGTTGTTTTGTTGGGGTTTTTTTAAGGCTTGTGTACCAATACTGTATTCTTTGTTATAGAGAGGTGCCTCTATATTGTGATTTCATGACTCAAAACTAGCTCTGAAAACAGAATTTAGGAGATGCCTCAGCTTGAAAGAAAAGCTCCTTTCATCAAAAATATAATAGGAGAGGAGGAGAATGATGTCCTATTTATGTGTTCCTCAGTGGTTTGTTGACTATTTGGAGACCTGGGCCGATTAATTTTTATGAGTGAGAGGATTTGAGTGTGAGGTTAGGTACTATCCAAACAACAGGAGTGTTAGGGACACTGGATACTCAGTTGTCTACTTTTTTTCCCCCACCTCCCTTTTCAGCCTGTTTCACATTGTGTGATACAATGTGTATGTTGGCAGATAGAAAGAATGAGCATGCCTGCTTAAACTATTGGCCT
>NW_009954537.1:310553-315375 GCF_000747805.2 Chaetura pelagica | reverse complement strand
AGCTGCCACCATTATCTGAATCTTGCAGCTCCTCAGGCATGTACGGTTCATCCCCACTGTCTTGCTGTGTGATTAAGCTTTGCTGGTCATCACAAGTCACCTGCAGGTTCTCCTTACTTTACCTTCACAGAGCTTTTGTGAGAGCTTTCTGTCTGGCCTGTACAGCTCTTGGGGTGTAGCTACCCTTTGGATAACAGTAGAAGATGTGCTGAAGAAAAATAACCATGTGCTAAGGAGTTAACCATGTCCTGGCTTATAGACTTGCCATGCACTTTGAGGAGTATCTGCTTGTTGACCTTGAAATCACTGTTAACTGGCTTCTAGCATCCAAAATATATAATGTAAATACAACTGTTTGTAGAAGGTTTAATCTCTTTATGCCAAAAGAAGATTGGACATCAGATGCATCTAACTGATAGGGTCTAGGAGCTAGTGTGCTCTACTGGAATGTTGCTGACGAATCTTTCTAGGACAAGGATAAGCGTATGTTGGGAAAGCACAGCATATCTGTGGCTTGGTTGATTTTTGTTTGTTTGTTTGTTTGTGGTTTTGTTTGGGTTTTTTTTGAGGCTGTGAAGAACTCCAGGTATCTAAACCTGAATAGATTTTTTTATTTCTTCTCCCTCTTCACATTTGTGAAGCTTTATTGTCTTGCTCATTAAGACTTGCTCATAAGACTTGGTTGAGTCTGTGACTAAAGGGCTGATGAGATTTCTCTTCCTGTGTTACCTGTTAGGTGTGTATGGGTTATCTTTCTTTGATGCATCTCACTCTGTTGAACCTGATGTTTTTAATCAGTGAAAACTGCATGAGAAGAAATGTTCCTGTTAGAAACATGTGACTAGGATATGTCTAAGTGTGTGGATATAGTTACAGGTATCTGGAGTGATTACTTCCCAAGACTGCTCCTGCAGGAGTACTGCCAGAGTGTTATTCAGTGGACTGAAGTCTGAAAACTAAGTGTCCCCTCTATAGGCTGGATAGGGTTGGAGAAAGAGAGTGGGACCTAATGAAAGCCCTCTCCTGGTGCCTTCTCTTTAGCTGGCCGCTGTCATACCTATTGCTCCTTTCACTTTCGTTCTATTCCAGCTGTTAGTGACCCAGTGAAGATCAGCTGCAGCGTTCCTGCTGGGTATGTGGCTGATGGGCAGAAAGCATCAGCCAAGCACACTGTGCTGTTTAAACCTCATTCATTCCCAGGTACTGACTCATAGGTGGGTGCAATGGCAGAACATTTCCTAAAATATTTTTTTTTCTTTTCCCATACTGTGAATGAAAGGCTGAAGGTGGACCAACACACTCATTTGCCAACAGTTTTTGTTACTCTAAACTGTGCCTGCCAGTAGATGCCTTGACTTTCAATACTGTTTGCTTTAAAATAGATTTATATACGTGTGTGTGTGTATGCATACACTATATATATATACTATACATACATATGATCTATATACCTGTACATACAAACTGTACATGTATAATTTACTTCTTGTGATGCTGCTTGGCTCTCTGTTAATGTTCTTTTGTGTGACTAGCAGCTGTTTCTGGAATGCTGGTGTCTTGCTGCTAGACCAGCAGCAGTGTTGCAGTGGATTGCTTTTGAAAAATGAAGTATTCTGATCTGAGAAGTTAGTAAGTTTATCCAAGTTCAGATGTTTGATTAGGTTTTTTTGCTTTGTTTTAATCTGATTTATTGAGAGTATGATTAACTAACAGGCACAGTATAAATTATTACACCCTAAGTCCTAGTTCTTGAATTTTTTCAATTTCTTCTTTCCTCTGGGTGCTGATTCAGTTAAGTAATCATGGGCAACATAAAATATGAGTGGATACTTCTGTATCTACTACCCATCTGCAGCTAACTACCCTTTCTATAATGTTACATCATTAGAAAGCTCTGCGCTTTATTTCTCTGCCCCCTGTTATCAGAATAAAAAGCAGATTCCAGGAAGTTGTATGTGTAGATAATACCCTCATTTTCAAAGACATGTTTGACTTACTAAGATTATGCAAAGAGAAAAAGGTTATTAAGGTAGAAGTGAAAAAACCTGGTCTACTCAAGACCTAAACTTTGTTATCAAAGCAGCGTGGTGGGAGTTTGGCTTAACCATGTTCCTGCTGGATAACTGTGTAAGATGAGATCAACAACTAAGCAATAAAGCACACATTAACAAACTCATTGTTATAAAACCTTGAAGTTTAGAATCAGGTTTGATCTGCCTGTATTCCTTTCTTAGAGCAGCTTAACAAAAAGGAAAATAGGAGTTTTGTGATTCATTTGGTTTGAACAGTGAGGTTTCACATACTGAATTTTGTCAAGTTCCCTCTATTTTAACACTCTGTGTTAAAGAGCCATGAACTAGAAAGCATTTGTACCTCAGGAAAAGGTATTAAGAGACCAGGATTCCCCCTCCCTCCTTCACTTGTAGCTCTTCTCCATCCCTCTTTTATATACTTGCTGCCCCACCCACCTTCCTCTAGGCTTTTCCTTGGCCTTGCATACTGAGCTAAGGGGCTCCTGGCAGCCTTTGGCATGAGAGGTGCTGCTGAGAGGTTCAGCCTCCATAAAGCCTCTATAAATTTTGGTCATCCTTGGCATACTCTGTAGCAGGATTGTAGCACCTGGGGAGGTTTTGTGGTTTTTAAAAAAAATATTTATTTTTATTATTTACTTACTTATTTTTCATATGGTGGGAAGACTGACTTCAAGCAATCTTAAGACACTTGAGAAGTCCTGAATATTGCACTGCAGTGATGTGAGTGCCTTTTGAGGGCTGATGTCTTAGATGCCTGTGGAGTTGTTTGAGGTTTTTTTCTTCGGTGAGTGTGAGTTACTGAGTTCTCTGGGTACTTTTACCTGCATTGCACATGTGTACTTCTCTCAGATTGTAAAATGCTTACTAACTGTAATACTGGCCCATAATTTCAGAGAAGACAAGTGATGTGCCCTGGCTGGCCTGGATATGGTCATTAAATATAAAATGCCATGGAGTATGAGATCTCTTGTCTGATTGATTTAGACGCACTTTGAGCTGCCTTGAGGTGCTGTATCCAGTATGTTTTCTCAATTGGTAAAGAGGAAGGGGAAAAATAAGTGCACGTGTTGTCACAAGAAGTATTTTTTAATGAGGTTAAGAGCAAACAGTATAAATACTAGGCTGCAGTTTGAATTTACTTGTGTGTGGGTTTTTTTCCTTTCAGTAGCTGGGGCATATAGAAATTATACTCTTGAAATCATAGGTGTGTCTGTTTAATGCCCTGAAAATTGGGACTTTATGATCACGGGCTGCAGTCCTTTAATTGATGAAGCTGGGATATCCCTTAGGTGTCACCTGTGTAACTTGCACAGACAGAAGGATCAGAGCACTGCAGTTCAGTGTTGCAGTAAAAGACCCGAGAAGCTGAGTCAGCAAAACTGGATTATTTTCCACCATGTTATATCAGCCTGGCAATAATATATTATGCTTGAGGGAAAGGTGTAACAGTGGGTGGAGTAGTGCCTTTGAATCTGCCTGCTGAGCTGTAGCTGGCAAGTCAAGGGAACAGGGTCATGGAGGTGCTAGTAAGTAACTCCACTGCTGCACCTCGTTACTCCCGAGGCATGCAAGGCACAAGTTTCTCCTGCACAGGACTCTTGCAGCTCAGTGCCACAATGTCCTTTCTCTGTTTTCTGGTTTGCTGTTCTTTACACCTGTAATCCTTTGTTCATACAACTGTTCAGACTTGGGTAGGCTGCAGTCTAAGTAACTGCCACAGGGTGTCACTGGAATACAAAAGGAGTAGTAGGCTGCTGGAAACCTTGCCGAAACAGCACGTTGAAAACTGCTTTATCTTCAAGCTCATTTCATGAACATGTCTTCTAGTTGCATTTGTTGTACCAAGTGACGAAGGTCTTGATGGCCTTGCTGCCAAGCTGGGTTTGGTACCAGCTGGACCAGTGAGCTAAGCCAGGCAGTGCTTGACTAATGGGTGACTACAGGCTGAAACAGTACTGTTCTGTCCATGGCTTTGGACCCTCACCTCAGTACACCTTCAGTGGCATGGAATTTAGTATTTTCCTGGCTACACCGTTTTGATCATAGGTGGGTTGAAGACCAGAATGTTCCCACCCCAAGATGCTGATGCATAGTAAGTTTTTTTCCCCAGTGGCCTATTGTGCTGGGGAGAATGTTCATCTAGCATAGGGAATGGAACTGGAGAACTGATATGTCTAGAAAAATAATTGCAACACCCTCTCCTTCCTGCAGCCCCAGCCCAAAAATGTTCACCTCAATCAGATCTTCTTTCCAGTTTATCACCAGCCCTACAAACCAATGTTGCTGTGAGAGTGCACAACACTGTATGAACTGAGACCCTTTAGCTAGTTGGTGAAGGGAGAGAGGAGAAATGAGAACAGGGAAAGGGAAGAAATTATGTCTCTATTAAGTGATAGCCTTTTACACCACCTTCAAACTGTGTGGGGTACAGTTAATCTCACATAAATGAACACATCTATTTGGGGAGAATCTTTGTATTGATCAGATATGTCTGTTCAGCTTAAAATTTAATGCTTTACTAATTCCCAAGTTATTTCTTAGGAGAGGGAGCTTGGAATGGGAATGACTTGAACCTTTTTCTCTTGGAAAATGGAACTTAAGAAATGTTATTAAGATGTCTTGTCTCCAGTCTATAGTAAAAGCCTTTTGAATTTGAAAGAGATTTGTGTGATTCTCTTTTCATTATGCGTTAATGGAAGGTATGTACTAAAGCATTTGGGCATCAGCTGGAGATTAATGTCCTTCACTTTAGGCTCTCCAAGCCTTTTGGTGCTTGGGAAGGTGTTGAC
>NW_009954537.1:303216-309949 GCF_000747805.2 Chaetura pelagica | reverse complement strand
CAGCAGGAACTTGAGGGCATAACCTATTTGCATGTAACTGATTTTTTAAAATTAAAATGCTAATATAGGCAACATTTATGCTTGCCTAAACTTGTTTTCAGTGAGGCATCATGTGAAATTGCTTGTGCGTGTTCTCCTTTCCCTGATCTCACTCTTCAAAGAGAGATTGCTGGCAAGGCATGCCTCTTCAGTGCTCATACTGTGGTATAAAATTACTGGAGTCTGAGTTTCCTTGTTTAAAATTCACTGTGTTTGCAAACTCCTAAACTCATGTGCTAGTTATGAGGGATGGGAAGCCATGTTTCAAGTTAAACCAGAAGCAGAGTGCTGAGGAAAGCCTCTCTTCTGAAGAATCCTTCTCTTTTTCAGTTATTACCAGGCTCAGACAAGTGATTACCTCTTCTTTGTAGGTTTTTACTGTGTTATGTGCTAATTGTGGTGAATGTTTTCCTGTGTGTGCAGGCAGTCCTTCAAGGACAGGATGCTTCTCTGACTGACCCTGCCCAATGTACTTTGGGGCACATTGGGTCTTCTCTATGTCCCTTGCATGTAACTGGAAGCTGACCTGGAGCTCACTTGCAGTTGTTACAGTGTAAATGGGATGTTTCCAAAGAGCTCTCTGGAAAGTGTGCTCTTGTGGATCAGGGCATTATGAGTCATAGTGATCAAGAGACTTCAAAAACGTTATGACTTTCATGTGGCTGTGTTTCAGTGATCACCCTTTGCCTTTGGTTCTTGGTGACACCAAGAAGATGGTGTGATGTGCTCCAAGAAGCAGGAGTTGGATGCTGCCCTACACAGTACCCTCACAATGTGTTTGACAAGTTTTAAATAAAATTGCTTTTGTTTTAAAATGTTTTTGTTTTAAAATGCTCCTTTTAATAAGATACCAACCACAAATAAAACTACTGGAAAGAGACTGCTGACACTCTTGGTGCTGACTGCTCTCTTTGCAAGGAGTGAGCTGGATATATTCAGCTGGCTGAGGAGAAAGATGGGCAAAAGTTTGATCAGGGTTTTGTCAATTCTCATCTTTTGTAACAGCAGTCTTGGAGGATTTCTTTCAGCTAAACAAAGCCTGAACCTAAAGAGAAAGCTTTATCTTTCCTTTTAATCCTTAGGTCTCTTGATTTCATCTGAGTAAACAGAATTTTTATCTGTAATAGGAAGTGGAAGAGATACAGGAGATGGAAGTTCTTAAGTAATGCATGCTGCTTTACCTCCTGTGAGATTAAATCTCATTTGCTGTGATATGGAAGTAACAGAAAGCAGATGATTGGAATGGAAGTACATGTTTGCATTTATATATTTATATAAACAGGATGACTTAGAGTGGAACCCTGTTGCTTTTTGTTGCCTTGATTGAGGGGTCTAGTAACTGGTTTTAGTATTAACTGAAGTTTGGAGTCAGTTTGGCTGGTGGCTCAGTGGCTTTCATTGCAATAGTTTGAAAATCTCCACTGTTCTGTTTCCCTAACTATCCATCTGATTTATTACATTCTGTGGTAGAGAAGGCAATAAAGAAGCACACATTGGTCATTAAGATTAGAGACTTCATTTATTTTCTTGAATGTTTTCATATATATATATAGTTAACTGAACTAATTCCGAAGCTCTGAAGTATGCTTGGTTGTATGTGTGTGTGTGTGGTGGCAGAAACAAAATTGCTGCTTTATCAGAGATTAATCTAAACTTTGCACAGGTTTGTCATATTTGGAGCCAGGAACACAGTGGAGCTTTAAAATGGAATTGACTGCACCTCTGCTTTTTGCTAACGCAGGGTGGTCCAGAGGCTTAAAGTATCAGCGTGGATTCACTTTGACCAACCTAACACATGAGGTGCTGTGGGACCATGATTTGGAGAGAACAGGGATTTGGCTGGGGCTTCAAATTCTTTAGGCTGTTTGGCCTCTTGCCTCAACCTGGCAAAAGCAGAAGTTACAAAAAGTGCACACCCATGGGGTTTTTCTCCATGTTGTCTTTGACATCTTACCAGTAAAAGAGAAAGCTCAGTAACAAATGCAGTGTGCTGTGAGTAAGTATCATTGCAAACAGTTGGCATTTGCTTGCCTAATTTCCTAATAAAGACACCAGGAGATAAAAATGAGACTTTGCTTCATGTTTTGAATAGGTCTCAAGCTGTAATAATTTCAAGGGTCCAGATGGCTGGTTTGATGGATTTTGTTTATTTATTTTTCCACACAGTAAGTCTAATTAAACTAACTGTGATCCTGGCTTGGACAAATTGTGTGCAGATATTATATAATATTGGGTAACCAACAAAAACAGAGTAAGAAACTGTCACATTAATTTATCTCAATCCTCATAGTACCTAGCTGCCAATGAAGCAGCATTATGTACATATGCTACCTCCTTACTGTCCTGTGTTAGGAGACAAATGCAATGCTTCTGTCTGTCCTGGCTTAGTTGTCATGTGTTCTGTTTTTTAATATTTGGGTATTGGGAGCATCTGCTGGTATCTTTGTGAACAACATAGCTTATGATAGTTATTAGCCAGGTTTTATGCAAAAATGTGCTTCTTCTGTAAAAGAGATTTCTGTTCCCTGTGACCTCATGAACTGTTGCTATGCTACTACTTCAAACAACAGAGGGTTTAGGTGTCTTGCTTTTAAAAACCACCTGCTGCTCTGGGATATTTGTGTGAATATACCATCTATGTGAAAGTCGCTGCTACTACAAAACTATAATTAAAATCTTAATTTAGATTTGTGCTCCAAGTAGCTGTTGGTTTCTGCTGTTGCTTTTTTTAACTCAGGAAGAAGTAAGGCTTACACAGTCCTGTTCTGTGTGGCGTCACGATTTCGTGGCTACATAGAGGTGCGTTGCTGATGGGAAGGGGAGGCAGTGACTATCACTGCATGTTGAAATGAGCACATGACATAGTTCAAAGTCTGTTTGCTAGAAGTTGAGAAACTTCTGGAGAATGATGAACAACTTGATCCAAACCTAAGTGTTGTATTCACTAGGTTGTAATTACTACAACTGTAGTAAATATGGAATTCGATCCTTACTGAAATTGACGTAGCATTTAATGTTTAATGAAGACTATCATGTTAATAAATCAGTGTATCAGATGTTAAAGGAACTGTAGGAAGGACAAATTAACAGACTTGAAGTGATGAAAATGGGCATATTCTTCTGACCTAAAATGCAGAGGCTGATGAACTGTCACTTGTCAAGAATGGATTTGGACTTATATTTAAAAATGCTGGAAGTCTGTGTTACGTGGTTCTTCTGCTTTAAACATAGCAATATGCTCTTGCAGCAGTGGAGCTTACTGAACGTGGAAGGCAGAGGTTTTCCTTGAGGTTGGTCTTGAATTTCTCCAATACAACTTTTAAATGCATTGCCCTCAGTATTTTGATTTTGAAAGCCACAGGTTTTCTCATCTCAAGAAATTCAAACCAAAAGCGTAAAAACATTTGAAACGAACAAACAATATAAACCTCAAACAAGAAACAGCAAAAAAAGCTGCTGGTTAAACCTATTTGCCTGAAGTATGTTTCTCCAAAGGGCCTATTAAAATGGTCTGTAGTACATCAGGTGATGACAGGGCTGTAGTGGTATTTTAAACTTCCCGTTCATTATTTAGTATTTATTAGTATCTGAATCAATTACTTTTGTTGTCAACGTTTGCATCTGTATTTGGATAAATAATGCAAATGCTCAACCTACCCCATCATGCCAGGCAAAGGGATGAATGTGAAAAGAGTGGAATTTTTTTTTTTTCATGTCATAGCTCTTACCCATGCAAAGAAAACTCTCATATCGTGTCTACCTTGGTGCCATCTCAGCTTGCAGAGAAAAACATCTGTAAAGCTGCAGGTTAAAGTTTTGCTTGCATCAACTATGCAAAAGCTAAATTAAAATAGTTTTCCTGTGCAATGAATCAACAGGAGTGAGATATAAAGGTACTGTACTGCAGCAGGTGGACAGATGTGAAAAAGATTGTATTTCAGTAAAGATACATAAAACTGTTTTGAGTGAGTTGGCTAAAAATGGACTGTTCTGATATAAGCCATCATGGTCAATGTGCAACAGAGAAAGAGAAAGATAGTGCATACAAGACAATAGAAAAGGGAGGAATTGTTAAATATTGACAGGCTATACTTTTGGAAAAAGGGGAGAAACTGAGGATGTTTGTTTTCTGACCTCTAATCCATTAATATTTAACAAGTGGTCATGGGCAACTCATCTCTACTATCTGTTGCCTGTAAATGCCATTGTAAGATGAAAGAAAAATAGGGAGATCAGCATAACGAAGGAGTTATCTGGGGAATAAAAAAAGGAAAATGTTTCTGGTAGGCTAGAAACCTGAATTGGCTCATTGTGGCATCTGGCAGGCACCAGGTCTGGCGTGGGGAGGAATCCCACGGGTTGCAGAGTAAGGTCACATCAAGGCCAGCTGAGATCAGCTTGACTAGTTGTGGAGCTGCAACCTCATGCGGTTGAGTAATATCAGAGCGTACAGACTTATGGCTGCGGTTGCTATGTCATTCACCATAAATCCATCACAGAGATTTCCATCTGGAAACATCTGGCGCTGTGCTGGTTCAAACTAGCTGACCTGACTAGGTACTTCGGAACTAAGGAGATTCTTATCTTGGTGGTTTTAAGGGGAGAACGTTACCAAATGAAGTGCAGAACTCAATGCCGAGAAGATAACATGCACAGAATTGATTGAGGTGCACAGGTTCCCCATGAAGTGTCCTGGTCAGATTCACCTCTCTGCTGAGTGTCTGATCCCCTGAGAAGTGCAGAGCAGGCCAGAAGGGTTGTAGAGCAGCTGTGGGTGGTGGCAGGAGTGGTGGTAAATCTGGCTGTCTCAGTTGGACTGGTGGACTTGCACCTCTGTGCCTTTCTGTACAAATATTTGGTATTCTACTCTTATTCCCATTTGGCTTAGTGATTTTTATTTATTTATTTATTTATTTATTTCTTCTGAAAGCAGGGCTTAACAGAACAGGCTAAGCTAATGATTTGGGCTTTTTTTTTTTTTTTTTTTCCCCAAAACCAACAGAACTGGTCTTTTGTGTTTTTAAAAGCAGTCATCAGAGGGAATTGAGGTTGAAAAATACAAAAAGTGCCGAGTCTGTTCACAGACTTCTGTTGAAAACTGCTTTGATGCCAAATATTTTGATGCTTTTGATTTTCACAGAATCATAGAATGGTTAAGGTTGGAAGAGACCTTAAAGATCATCAGGTTCCAACCTCCCTGCTATGGGCAGGGACACCTCACAGTAGACCAGGCTGCATGAGCCTCAACCAACCTGGCCTTAAACACCTCCTCCCTTATCTTCTTGACTCAAGAGGCTTCACAGGAAAACAAAATCTGTATGCTACCTCTAATTTTTTACCTTACTGAAGGTTTTCAGAAAGCAGGTCATGGATTGTACTGTGCTAAACTGCCTCTTTATTATCCAGATTGCTAGACTTACTTGTCTTGCTTATCGAAGTAAGGTACAGTGAAATTGAGATAAGAGCACATTATCTCAATATCACAAAAAGAAAATTCAATACATCTTACTATGCAGTTGAAAACCACATCTCTCCTCTGTCATTTCCTCAGCTTCTGGTTTGTACTACTATGAAATGAAACTTGCAGTGTGTGTGGGTTCCTGTCTCTCTGGCTGAAGTTTCTGCGCATTTAAGAACAAAATAAATGTGAACTCTTCTTAAGAACTTTCCTCCTCGTGTGGCCCACCACACCAGTTACTTCCTCTTTGAAATATTTCCTTCACAAAATGAAGCCACAAAATGCACCCTTGCATGAAATAGAAGGGATTTGGGTTGATGGCATTTGGTTTTTAAAAAAGAAAAGCTATTTTCCTGGTATGTGAATTCTCAGAAGCAAAGGCATTGCTCAGACATGAGATGGTTGAGGGGGGGCAGAGTAACAGGTAATGAACTAAATTATGTGTGTTATGGTACACTTAATGTTTTTGTTGTGTAAGACCAGTTATTGGGTTGCTTCTTGGCATTAAAAGCAAGCAGTATATTTTATTATTATTACTCATGTTATATTAGGTACAGGTGGAGCCAGTGTCTCAATAGGATTGGGGCAGGGAATGGAATTGGCTTTAGCTCAATATTTACTGGTGTCCAGAAAGGACACTGGTAAATTATACAGCCTCTATATTCAGCTTAGTATGTCAGATTACAAAGGATTACTTCCCTGGTACTTGGATAGTTTAGTATAGTAAAAATTAGACTGATTTTCACTTTTCTTTCAAATATATGGTAAAAAGTCCTTGGACCTCAGCATCATAGCCTTTATGTGAGCACTTGTAATGTTTAGATAACTTTTTTCCAGAACTTTTAATGAAAAAGGTAAGTTTCTCCAAATCATTTGTCACATTGGCATTTTCCATGAGCAAATCCAGCATGTGTATTCATCAGTGTGCTCTGATTACTTTCACACATCAATAATATTTACCTTTCATGCTCCTCCCTCCAAACTTCCTTCACCTTTCTTGTTAATAGGGCAGTTCCTGGAGAGCTCCTGTGACAGAAACAACTCTTGAAGTGTGCTGGAAGTCTTGCCTGCGTAGCCCCTGAGGAGCAGATAGGTTGCTGTCTCCTGACCCACAGTTAGCTCTTTGCCTTGTCCCATACTGTGGTAGAGCAAGCACAGCAAAAAAGCAAAAGTAGGATGGGGTGAGTTGCAAAGGAAAAAGGGGATGGGTCCCCTTCCCTGAGCACAAGGGAAAGA
>NW_009954537.1:284159-303006 GCF_000747805.2 Chaetura pelagica | reverse complement strand
GGAAAGAGTCCGTTCCAAAGTCTTAACTGTGTTATGCCTTAGCATACTGGTGTTGGCTATTCTGGAAGTACATTTCCACTCCCTGTGTGTGATAGTGGAATAAGGTAATGCCTCCATTCACACACTCACCCCACCGTCTGCTCTATTGTCAGTATAAAATGATATCAGTGTAATTTAAGGGAGGGGCCAGAGTTCTGCTGTTGAGAACTTAAATGCTGTTTCATTAAATGTTGGTATTTTGCTCAGAGCACTTTACATTCTCAGCTGTGGGACATTTTCTCCTGAAATGAAGCCAGGATTTTTCTCACTTGCACAGATCTGTGTGCAAATGCCTTTTGTTCCCTTGAGTCTTAGTTATCAAATTTTGGAACCTGGTGTACCTAACTTACACCTAATTTTGTTCATTTAACTCATCAGACACGTTCCAGCCAAAATGTTGCTCATGAAACACAGGCATAACAAAATTATAAACTTGAAATAAATTTTTTTACTTCTTCCCCAGGAAATGTAATAAATTACCTTAAAATGGTGCCCGGTCTTATATTTATACTAAGCTACAACTCTTGTAACTCTGTTTCTTTTTTCTGAATAAACATTCTTTGACTCTATAAGGATCAGAGAGGTGAAAGACTCGCACGTTCATGTGTATATTTTTTTCCTTTCCATTTTTTCTAAACAATGGTATTTTAGATCTTGCCTACCTGAAGAGCCTTATCCTTAAAATAACACTTTGGATGAGGATGCATAGTGTTGGAAGAGCAGCTGCTCCCCACAGAGCTTCCTATAGTTCCAGGGTCATCCAGAGCCAGGGCTGCTGCTGCTGGAGGAGTCAGGTCCTCTTCTCTGGAGCTGTTGCCTCAAAGGGTCTGGTGCAGCTATTGCTCCTGTAAGATAGGTCAGGGAAGGGAGATATGCTAAAGTGCTACTTTACACTTGTTTAAAGGCCACAGTTTTGCTGATATTTGAGGTCAAAAAGGTAATTTCTTACCAGATGAGGTTCATTGTTGCGTTTTGGTGGGTTTGGGCTTTTTCTTGTCTTAGGTTTCAATAGTGAGCCTTTGAAACAAGACCCTGAACTTCTGACAGTGTCATTCTGCTTAATAAAAAAGCAAAAAAGGTTTTGGTTTTCATAAATATTAAGTATTAAATAGAAATGGATAATGAAGACTTGAGCACATTAGAAAGCAGTAAGTCAAGTGACAATGACAACTTTTTTTGCCTTGTTCTTCTTTAACTGTATGCCCCATGATGCCTATGAAGCAAAAGACAGGCTTGCTTAACAATAGGCCCTGATGTTCAAAATGGCCTCAAGTCTCACCACAGCAGCTTTTGATTCAGAGTTGAGATAGGAAGATCTCCTCAGTATTCTTGTCCTTACAAGTGGGACTTGGAAGGATACTGTTATTAGTGTCTTAACTAGAAAGACCTCATAGTAGTATGATTCCGTCAAACATGGCAAGGTTTTAAAGATGTTATTGCCTGAATGTACATAGGGGTTAATGATTTGTAAAATTAACAGTTCAAGGAGATGCCTATATTCCCATTCTTCTGTGAAGTGGCAGTGTAAAGATACTGAGGTGATCTCTTCTGTTCAGGAAGGCATACTGTCCAAAACTTTAAAAGGAGAAAGAATGGTTAGATTGACTCTTTGCTCTTAAAATGCAGAAAGCAGCTAATTGCTGTAGTCCCAGAGAGCTCTGCTCTTCTGAGGTGTCATAGAGAAGTTTGGCATGACATGAAATATACTTGCCCTCATGCATGTTCTTGCTGTCTAATTAACCCTGCATGCTAAAGGTGATGATGTAGCTAAAGGATTTTTTGAAACCTATATGAAGGGGTTTGTGCTTAACTCCTCCTGTGCCCCCTGCTTTGGGATAATAACTATAGGTTTGTGTTAGAAAATTGTTGTGTATTAAGAAATACATTTCTCAAGTGAAATAATTTTAAAACTGTTGCCATATCTCTGGTTAACATACTTATTTTGGACTGTTGGCATCTTGGGGGGTGTGTGTGTGTATGTACACACATATACATGCCTATTTTTAATGCTTGTGGTAGGTTAGAGAATATACTGCAAGATGCAGACGAGCAAATTATGTTCCATGCTCTAGAACAGGTGGACCAAGATTCCATATCTTATCTAGTTCTGGCCGTTTACATGTTATGTTAGTAGAAGTAAACCTAGATGTTTACTAGGTTAGGTAGTAGTTGCTATCTAGACATCTACCTTCCTTGTAGGAAAACATTTAAAAATAAAGTAAAAGGTAAGAACTAATATTGTCAAGAGAAATCAGTGATGTTTGGACCCTTTGGTTTTTGGATATTCTGTTTTAATAATGTTTTTAATAATCCTAAAATAAAGGCCCCTTTCTGGAAGCCACAATTCTTTGTGGTATCCTAGTAGTGAAAGCATCTCTGATGTCTCAGGATGCAGCTCTATGTGTGCTGTAGGAGCAGATGTGAAGCTTGAAGAGGTTTATGCTGCTGGTGACTGTTGTTCATCATACCAGTAGCATGGCTGGTAGGAAAGGGCTGCCACAGGGGCCTGTTGCCCAGGACAGGCCTAGCTGAGTTAGCCTTGGACTTGTGTTATTGCCCCTCCCTCACTGATGTCATGGACCTACAGGGAACTGAAGTGATGAGAGCAGATGGATTTGCTCTTCGGCTGGGGAATTGGATGGAAGGTCTCACAAGTATCAGTGAGGATGGCAGCATCTAGTCAGGAGCACAGGGTAGGTGTGGGGAAAGAGAACACTTATTTTTGGGGGCTGTGGGCTGTTGGACTGGCTCTGCTGGTGATTTTTATTGACAGTTAAAAATAACTAGGTGACTATACACAAAACACATAAAGGGGACTCCTGTGGTCTGCTTTGCTGTCTCTGCTTCTGGGAATAACAAAGTCAAAAAAGGATATTTTAAGAACATCTTAATCCACTGACACCTCTTATTCAGTGACTGTCCCTTTTCAGTGAATGATAAAAACATGGTCACAAAGTTGACTTTTCATGGTCCCCTGTTTCAAGTGCAAATAAACGGTCATTGCATAGTTGTTTTCTGATGTCTTTAAAGGGAACCTATTTCTGCAGAGTGGATGCAAGCTGTCTGTTGCCTGAGCAGGAGTCCAGTGCATGGCTGAACTGCTAATCAATTCCTGCACGGAGAGGATGTCTGGAATACAGCTCAGAAAACTTCTAGATTCATCATTTCTTAATAGAAGGATTGCACTGATGTATTAGTTTTGCTTTTTGGCTACATCTAGCAAACTAGCACCTCATGGAAGATTTGGAAAAGTAAAATACGGAAATATACTGGGGGTTTTTTTAACTCTTCTTAAATGAACATTTGATTCCAATCAAAATGACATTTGTTGCCTTGAAATTGTATAATCCTCTTGTGTTAAAGTGAGGCAATCACTGAAGAAGTGCAGGTTTAAAGGACATTTGCTCTGAAAGCTTGCAGAAGGCAAAATTTCTTTGGTCTGTGCGAGCAAAGTGCTTAACTTGGGTTCTACCTGTAGGATTTTACCGTGGGGATTGTTGTGCACTTCTTATGTGCAGGTTGTACCTAGGGTTTGTGTATGGAACAGGCTGGCCAGAGAGGTTGTGAGTCTCTTTCTCTGTAGGCTTTCAAGACCTGTCTGGACACGTTCCTGTGTGATCTGCCCTAAGTGTTCCTGCTGCAGCAGGGGCTTTGGAGTCAATGATCTTTAGAGGTGCCTTCCTACCCCTATGATGCTATTATTTAATTTGCCTGTGCTAATGGATGGGAGAACATTAAAATGGTCCTGTACACAACTGGAAAACTCTGAATGCAGAGACTGATAGAGAGAGGTTGATGTCCTCTCCAAGGCACAGTGAGACAGTCTAGCTCCTCAGAGTCACGTTATGAGATGTAGCTTGGGCTGATGTAATAGCTCACTCCTGTTAGAAGGAGAATACATCCCCTCACATTCTTCCTCTTCATACCTTTCCCCCTCTACTCATCCTCTTCACATGCATCTGATACTCTACACGAAGCCAGTTTGTCTTGCTAGCCTGGCAGAAAACTCTGTCAGGTTAATTTTCCACCCTTAATAAGCTGATTGAGTTTGCTGCTCTATCAGACAAGTGCCAGGCTTGGTACAAGAGAGGAGACAGATGCAGGACCATCCCTTTCTGATAATGATGAAACATGAGGAGTGAGCTGAAGAGACTTCATGCCAAGGCTTTGCTGCTGTGGCACTTAAATGAGTGTTGCTGCTTGATAACAGGGTCCCTTCCCATCTTTCCTTTGTGCTCACTCCAGCACCTGTTTGGATGACGTGCTGAAAACTGTCGTCATTTAAGCTGCCATGAAACCATGGTTTGATATAAACATGTGTGATAGAAGAGCTTTCCCTGTTTTACTCTTGGTGAGACTTACGTTTTGCAGAGGACTTTAACTCCCTGCTAGTATTAGCCTGGTAGATGCATACTGACATCACACATGTCACACTCTCTGCCCCCAGATCCTGCCCAGAACTCCAGGATGTATCTGTCCCTTTAGATGAAGTACATGTCTTCCATGTCTGCTTGCAGCATTTGTTGGGTAAAATTGGTCTAATAGATTGTACTTATGACATTTGTGTTGTCAGTTACATGTATATTGACCATTTCTGCTGAACTGTTTGATTTTATTTCTGTTCCAGCAAACTGCAGAAAGAATGTTGGACCCAACGATAAGTCTCTAGTGGAAAAAAAATAGGTTTCTTTTTTGGCCACGACTACAATTGTTCTGGATATCAAAGACTGTTACTAATTCTTTTTTGTTGTTAAAGTCATTGAATAGCCTGTTAATTCTTGTCTGTTTTCTTCTATTACTCCTCCTCTCCAGTGGTTGCACAACTTGACATTAAAATCAATAATTCCTCATTGATAATTGCTCTCATGCTATGACATCAGGATTTTCTGGAAATATAAATTCATAGTGCTGATAGCAGACTATGATTTCATTCTGGAAGCTAGCCACTACAGTTGGGCTCCCTGATGTACAGGATGCAAGGGAGGAGATGATACAACATTAGTGTGCATATGTTCCTGACACATTTGGACTGTGTTTTCTGTTTTGTTTTCTAGGAACTGCTATGTTACAAGAGCACATCTTTAATTCAGGTGTGCTCTGATAAAACCAGAGCATCTCCTTGTTGTTGATTGTCTGAATATTTTGTTGTTCTGATCCAGCTTTTTCAGTTTTCTGCCTTTGAATTGTTAATTTACTCTGCCAGGCAAAAATAAATTGTTTCTTAAAATTCTTGCTGCAGGGATTAGTTTGTCACAGATATTCTACTTTCTCATCTTTCTGCAATTTCTGATGGTCTAATTTGTTGGTTTTGGAGGCCTGGTGCAGACCCGCATTGAGGCAGTGTTCAGTTTTGAAGCAGATGTGTTCAAAAGGATTATCAGGAACATTCTTCATTTGCACGTGGGTGGAGTGGGCTCAGTGTTCAAGTGAGAAAGACCATGGCAGGCATCTCCAGAAGTTAGGAACTGCAATTAGGTGCTGGAACAGTCAACCACAGGATGCTAACAGGGCCAAGAATTTAACAAGGTTCAAAAAGGAGTTGGATGTTAGCTTAGGGTTTAGGAATAGAGGGAGTTGTCAGAATAAATGATTACCAAACGTTTTGGAGGGAGTATCAAACCTTATTTTTTTGATTCTGTGCTGGTTTCTAGGTATCAGGCTATGTTACCCAGTTTCTGCTGATTCTGGGGGCTCTTAATGTTGCAGAGGAGACACAGGACTAGTCAGACCTTGGGTTAGAGATCCACTTTGGCAGTTCTCTGTTCAGGAGACTATGCCTGAGGCTTTTGGGGACTGGGAACATCACATTCGTAGGTTTGGCTTGAAATGCTCCAAAATGTTTGAAACCAAGCAGACACACTGCTTGTGGTAGGGGCAGATACTTGTACCCCCAGAAGTAGTACCATTCCTATGTTAGGTCCCAAGGTGCCTTTGTGAGGAGTAATGTATGTTGGGCACTGACTTTTAGGCAGTGCAAGGTAGTGTCAGGGAGACTCAAACCACTGAGGAGAATCATTCTCAGTTCATAATGCACCCATGAACTGTTCACCACCTTGGACCAAATGCTTTTGCAAGAGACTATACTGGGCTTTGTAGCTGGGCCTGCTAATTCAACATGGACTAGTATCTCCTGACAAAGCTTTATATTTTTAAACATGTTTGCCTCACATATGAATTGTTCACACCTCAGGCACTGAAGTGGTCTTTGGGGAGTGGCATGAGCACAGCAGGTTTCATCTCCTGATGTTCCAGCTGGCTCACCAAATGCACTTTGAGCTTAGAGCTAGTTGAAGGCAGTCTTATTTTCCCTACTCCCTTGTGTTATCTCTTATGCGGCCAGACAGGGAGCTGAGCCAACTGAAAAATTAACCCTGCCCTCTCTAAAAATAACACTAGTTTTCCTCAGTCTCAGTTCTGTGAACTAGCTTTTCATCTAGCCATAGCGTGCTAGTGACAATGTAAAGCGTAGTGACAAAGTCAATATAACATGTCTGGTTTTATATGGAGGTGTAGGACAGCAGGTTTGACTCCAGTTGGCTTACCCTGTATGTTGAGAGTTGTGCTTGACACACTGGAGGGAATGGATGCCACCCAGAGGGACCTTGACAGACTTGAGAAGTGAGCCCATGCAAACTGCATGAAGTTCAGAAAGGCCAAGTACAAAGTCCTGCACTTGGGTTGTGCTCCCAAGCACAAATACAGGTCGGGTAGAGAATGGATTGGGGGTTGATGAGGAAGCTTGGCATGGAGGTAGGTTATTAATTTTGCTGCCAGTTTTAAGTTAAATTGATAAAAGTGATGACTAAATTTTAGTGATCCTATGGGTTAATCCCAGTGCTTTTGGATAAAAATGAAAAGGAGGGAATTTTCATCTGCTTCCTTCGTTTGCTGGAGAAACCTGTGGCAAACAAGGGCAGTGTTATTGTCAAGGAATGCTCATTTCTGTTGTCTTTTTCTAGCAGCAGTGTGATTTCTTGATGATTAAATGGCAGGATCTTACACAATGCCTGTACCAGTTTTAAAAATTCTCTTTAGGAACTGAAAATAGGATGGAAACAAACTTCCAGGATTGCAGTGTGTACAGCACCATGGATAAATGAACGAAACCTTGCAATATATGGTCTTTTAAAAAATTATTATTATTATTGTGAAAGATAATGTTACCTTCAATACAGCATGGATAATACCAGGAAGCTGAAGTTTGTTAGCATTGTGATTTTTGTGCTGCAGGTGTAGTTGGAGAAGTGGTTAGTTTCTCCAGAGCAAGGGTTTTCTGCGCTGTGGTTTTCTCTGTTTTGAACCTGCCTTGGTATCTGGTAGTGATCAGGTGAAGGTTAGTGTCTGGGATATAAACTGCTTGCTCTCTTCTAGCTTCTCTGCTGAGATCACCCCTCTCTCTAATGAGACTCTTGCAGTGAAACCAGGAGGATCCACCCTGCTACAAACCTGTATTCCACCTGGTTAAACCATACAGAGTTTAACCATGCAGATGGATTAAAGCATGCAGAGGAGTGATAGGGCAACTATTGCAAAACATGCCAAGAGTTTCTTCTTTTCAGGTTGTACTGAAGTATCATACTATTCTGGTCTCAAAACCGGTGGAGCCTGCAAAACATGTTTTATGGTATTGGCCTGGTGGAGAAATGACTGAAGCTGGGGAGGTTGGAGATAAATAGCTATGAAGTTTGATGTGCTCTAGGAGGGTAGAGATTGGGGTAAATGAGGCAAAAGGAGTGGCTTTCTGACCCTAGAGCTTGGAATTCTCTTTGTAGGGAGGACCAGAGAGGGGCTTCAGGCTTTTTGCTTGGAGCAGGAGAGTGCAAATCTCCTCGTGTTAAAAGGACAAGCTCTCCATGATTGTTGAAGCCAGTAAGTGCAGGTGGAAGTAGTTCCTGTGTGACTTTGGGTGAGCATTGCTGTATGCTACAATTCTGGGTGGTACTCGTGCATGATTTTTAAGAACTTATATGGGCATCACAGGAATTGTAAAGTGAAACACCTATGTTTACCTCATTTATCTCTAAGTAAAGACTTAGATTGAAGTGTTTGGGATGAATGACAGCTGTCCTTATCAGCCCTAAGCACTGGAGTTGCATGCTAACCACAATATATTACCACTTAGAAATTTTTCTTTTTATACAAAAAATCAAAAGGCAAATGAAGCAGTATGGCAAGAGCCTATGTTTCCAAGCTCTCTGCAGCCAGGATGTCTAAAACTACAGTGGATAATCCCCTAACTTTGCTAATGCTATAAGAAATGATAGTACATATCATGAAACTTGCAGTGCAGTTATGAGAGCAGCACTGAGTCTAAACATATGGGATGGGTGTGTGCGTACATTCACACATACAACAGTAATTACAATAGTCTAAAATTCATGTCCTGACCACAATGATAGTTTTGCATTTCTCAGTAACTAGGAAAGGAATTTGGCCCAGTGAATGAATTTGAAACCTCTCTGGCCTGGGTGATCCAAAAGCATTCCTTCATGTTATATAAGAAACGTGCATTTTATGTTCTCATACAGTGGTTGCTGTACACCAGAATGTAAATGGAGTACTCTTTGCTGCTGGTTCTTCTCTGACTCACACTAGATTAGACTTGACTAGTTTATATTAACCAAGTGAGATAAAAGAGGTATAGTGCAAGCAGCAAGATAGAGCTGGGAGTAAAGTGAAGTTCTATTCTGGCAGTGACTCTTCGTAGCTCTCTGTCAAAAGGATATGGGATGAGGCTACTGCAAAGGGGTGACATACAAAATAGTAGTATGATGTTCTTTAAGAGTAGTAGGGATTACATAAACACTATTTACAAGACATTGGTGCCCTTATGAAGCCTAATTTTTTTCTTTGCCTCTTGCTTAAAATAGCTGAGGGCAGCAGGTGCTTCTGATTTCAGAGTCAGCCAGAACTAGTTCAGTACCATGTCTGGTCATGTTTTGAGTATCTCCAAGGATGGAGACACCACAACCTGTCTGGGTAACTTGCTCCCATGTTTGATCACCTTCACAGTAAAAAAACAAACTAAAAGACTTTAGGTTTATGTGGAGTTTTCAGGATTTCAATTAGTGTCCATTAAATCTTGTCCTTCCAGTGCACACCCCCAAGAGAGCAGCCTGGCCCCATCTGCTTTATTCTTCTTCGCTGAACAGTCCCAGCTCTCTCAACCTTTCCTTCTATGACAGACCTCTAGTCTCTTAATCATCTCTGTGGTCCTTCACTGGACTTGTGCTGATATAGCCATGTCTCTCTCATACTGGGAAGCCCAGCACAGGACACAGTACTGTGGAGGGGGCTCCCCCAGTACTGAGCGGAAGGCAGGGATCACCTCTCTTGATCTGCTGTCAACTCTTTGCAATGCAGCCTAGGATCTGTTGGCTGGCTTTGCTGCAGAGGCATGCTGCCATCTCATGTTCAACTTGTCTGCCAGGACCCATGAGTCCTTCTCTGTAAAGGTGCTTTCCAGCCCTTTGGCTCCCAGCAGGTACTGCTGCTTGGAGTGATTCCTCCCTAGGTGCAGAGCTCTGTATTTCTTGTTGTTGAACCCTAAGAGATTCCCATCAGCACCTTTCTCCAGCATGTTGAGGTCCCTCTCAATGACAGCACTACCCTCTGGTGTTATTAGCTGTTCCTCCCAGTTTTGTATACTTTGAAAATTTGCTGAGGGTGCACTCTATCCCGTCATCTAGGTCATTAGGGTGTGTGTTAAACAATACTGGCCCCATTATAGGATTGAGAACTCTCTGCAGTAACCCCACTGTAGTAACTGGCCTCCAGGGGAACTTTGTGCCATTCATCACAACCCTTTGAGCCCAGCAGCTCAGCCAGTTTTCAATCAATCTCACCTTCTGCTCAGCCAGCCTTAGACATTGTATGAGGTTAACATCTGTATTAGTAAACAAAGATCCATCAAACTATTGCTAGTTTAAAAATCCAGATAAATATTGCTGGAAACAGAAGACTAAAAATAAATACTAATGGAAAAGCAGATAGAGTTTTGGATGGAAGGGGTGTTCTACTTGTTAGTTGTGGCTTAGCATTTCCTTTGTCTGTAAGAGGCTTTGGAAGTGTGGACTGTTTTTTATTTTATTTTTTTTAAAGAAAAATAAGTAAAAATGATAGGAAGGAAAAGTTCACAATCTAGTTTGGAGATCTCAAAAAGCTTCTCAAAAACCCTGAGCCTTGCCATGGCTCAATTTCACAAGGACAACTGGCTGAAATCAATGTGCTGGATTCAAACCCTTCTTGTCCCCATAGGCGAACAACTTTCCTTTGGTTCTTGTTGATTTATACAAACTTTTCTCTCTTGAGTATGTGAAATGATCCAGTACTTAAATTATTAGGCATTGTGAACCTCAAGGTTATGCATGTTATGTACACATTTATCTTAGCTTGTTCTGTTTAAGTTGATACTAATTGGTTTTGTCGAAAGCAAAGCTCCTGATAAGATGTCTTGTTATCAGTGTGTCCTGTTATGCTAATTAAAACCCCGAGATAGAACTGCTATGTTTTTTCTTCCTGCCATGAAAAAAGTGTTCATTGTGTTCATTTTGTTCATATGCATATGAATTCCTGTATTGTAACTGTCACCTCCTCTTCTTATATAGGGCATTATCTTGCTGAGAGGGCAGCTCTGGCAAGTTCTGCAGTCAATGTATTTGTTGAGACAAAACAGCCAGAGACTCCCAAAGAGGTGTTGGTAGGCCAAATGCCCCTATAATTAGATGGTTAATTATATCCAAGGTTGTTTGGGAATTTGTGTCCCTCTTAGTATTTCTGGGACTAAACATCCCATTTCCAGATACTAGAAATACTCATGCATGTATCATAAATGACAGTACCCTAGAAAAGAACTCAACCCCAAAATGAACAGTAGTGTGAATATTACTTGGTTTTCCTATGGAGCTATGTCTTTGTGTATCAGCCAACAATAATTTCACCTTTAGGACAGTAAAGCAACCACTGATGTGGTAGCCTCAGATGGGTGTGCTTGTATCCCTTAAAAAAAATTTCTCCCCTTGCCACCCAAGCTCTGACCACTGAGTTGAGATATGTTTCAGTGAAAATGCTTTTCATGGATTTGGTGCTAAAAATTGCTTTGTATATTCCGGAAAAAAAAAAAAAATTCTCTTGCATTTTAAGGCTGGCAACTGTTGTTACTGTTTGTGTAGGGTTTTTATTCATACTTGCCTGGAATGGTATTACATGCTCAGTTATAGATTTGTAGTGTTGTTTCTTTGTAAATTGTTGGCACATCTGCATGGCTGTTCAGTCATGTAAAGGGAAAAGATAACCTTGAGGGCAATCTCTTACAGTAGTGGTGAAGCATTTTATTAAGCCTTCAAAGTAAGAGTATTTCCATTATTTACATGACTGTCTTATTGGGACCCCCCCTCTATTTTCAGTAACACACACATTAATTTACTGGACCTTTTGCAAAATATGTATTTGTAGGTTGATAACTCTGCTTTTTAATTACTATATATTTATGTGTTTTTTAGTTTCAAAAGAACTGTTTATTAAAGAGGAAATAAGACCTTGATCTTCTTAAGCACCCTTCCAAAAGATAAGCAACCTTCTTGTTGGAAACTGATTTAAAATAGGACTCATTGAGCCTTTATGTTCCTTCCTTATGGTTTGTTTGAGAACATATTTCTTGCCTGGCCTCGATTATGGCTGTTACTTGCACTCTGCCTACTTGTTTAGGGCACTGACATGGTCATGAACTTGAATGGGACCAGTCAAGGCTTTTAGGAAATGAGGTTATGAGTTGAGAAGCTATCTTGTTTAAGATTTTCTGCCTGATGTAGAAAGCAGTAATAATAAAAGAAACATAAAAACTGTGAGAAACTACACAAGGACAGAGTTTGCTCTTCTGTAAGAGGATGTTACAGGTAGCCTATGGAAGCAGGTTATGTGAATTCACAGGAGTGGCTGGATCCAAGCAATACTGACTGCACCACTGAGAATTTGAGAGCTTGAAGAATCAAAGGCCAGGCTGACTGAGCTGTCTGAAAACTGGATTCCTATGCTTTGTTTTAAGCCAGGTCGTTGTCTTCCTTTATTTTGGAAGACTCCCTAAATGATGGTGGCAGGGAGTAATTTTCTATGTTGATTTTCTTGCATACTTCTAATGCTCTAGTGCAGTTGGTATGTATTAATGGTAACATTTGAAAGTACATTTTTTTTCTTCACTTGTTTTCTGAAGGTGATTGACCTTCATTCTGTCACATACAAGCTGAAAGGACATTGTTTTTATAAGCTGTTCAGAACAGCTGCAACCTGTTCATGAACAGCAGAGGAGGTTTTCGGATTAGTTTCCTAGAAAACTGGGAGTCTGTATGTTGATGATACCAGAACATCTACTTCCAATTACAGCAGACTTTTCCTTCTGGACAACTGTACAAATGGATGATTCTCTCTCCTCGATGACACAAGGAAGAATGCAGTTGTAGATGCAACGTGTCCATCACCCTGGAAGTTGAAGTTTCTGTAGAGTGCTTCCTCTTCAGTGGAGCTGTAGACAAGAGCCATCTCAGGCTAAAAGGTGGCTTTTTTCATTCTATGTTCACTGCTAGACATTTCAGTACTCTTGAATTTTACTCAACCTTTTTTGGTTCTGTCAAAATCTTCTCTTCTCCTTGCTTTAATAGATTGTCCATGGATGCCATGTTGCTGGGACAAAGAGCAATGCATTTCATTCAGTACTAGTTGCCTGAAGGCACAGGTTGATGTGCTTCAGATAAATCTCAGCTTGGGTGAAATGCTAGGGGACTGTGTGAAGAAAAGCATCATCTGTTTCCTCTAGCTCCAGAAAGCTGGTGGCTTGTGAGGAGAGAATGGAAAAAGGAGGGAGGAGGGAAGAGGAAAAAATCTGAAGATGCTTTAGCAGACAGTAATAAGCCCAGAAGCATAAGATAGAGTAGATGCCAGATTTGAGCAAATACTGAGTCTTGGTGGAAGTGCTGCTGTGCAAGTAGAGGAAGGTACATCAATCCATTAATCACCTATGGCTTCTCACTAACTTTAAAGCATGCTAAGGAAAGATATGAGAAAATCTGTACAAAAAAGAGAAAACAAAGGTCAAAATTCCATAGATCCGCACTCCTGAACTGCTTTTTTGCACACGCTTTGTTCCTATTTTTTTTGCTTCTCTGCAGTATCAGCTTTTTATTGTTCATAGAGAGACAAACAGACTCTTGTTTCAGAGGGAAGGGGGTGGTGGGAAGACCCGGGTAAGCAGGGAGGAATGTCCTGTTCACTGCCTCCCTCTGGCTCCAGGTCGAAGACATTGGGGGGGAGGAAATTTCGATGTATAAGGAGCAGTAAAGTGTCAGAAAACAAACGACAGTGAAAACAAAGCGCAGCCCGTAACCTTGAGGCTCTGACACTGAGCAAATGTTTATCAGAGGAAGATTCTGCTGGACATCACCAGATAAGAATGAGTTGATGTCACTCTTGGCAAGGGCATGAGCTTGGTTTTTTCCACACAAACAGCACAACACAGCAAAGGGGAAGGAGAGAGAAGGGTGAGAAGGAGGGAAGGAAAAAGGAAGAGGAGGAGAGAGCTGTTTGCTATAAATTGGGTTAATAAAAATATAGAAAAGCATGGCTTGTTTTGTTGGAAGGAGTCTCAGCCCTGGGACATAAATAGACAAAGGTTAAGGATGCTTCAGAGCTCCTCCTATACTGAGGCTCTGAAGAACTGTACACAGATTCCTGACAGCCATTGCGTAATTTGCATTGACTTGCTCCCAGTTGAGAGTATACTATGGGTTCATTCCTGTGGCCCTTATTCAAGAAAACCTCATTTGGCTTTAATGGGAATTTTTGCTTGAATAAAGAAGTTTAGATTTGTGACCTCTGGTAGCTTCAGTGCCTGGCCTATGGTCAGGATGTCCCCTTGCTCTCAACCCCTGTGTACCCTTCTTTTAGAGCTTCATCATATTTTGTATGTCAAGTAATGCAAAGTTTTACCTGCAGAAAAGGAGACTTGCCTGAGGCAGGCTCACAGCAGGACAGTGAAAGCTGCCTTCCAACAGGTGCCACTCTGTAGCTAAGGAATTAGTAGTTTCTAGTGGGTTTGATGGTGAGTGGTGTTGGAAAGCACCTCAGAAGAGGTGTAAATATAAGGAGTGAGTGTTGTGATAAAGCAGTGTTAGAAAAAAAAAATATTCTAAAAACAAAATCAAGAATCTTCTAAAGCCAAAAAAACATGGGAAATCCTTAACAGCATCTAATCTGAGCTGCCTATACTGGAACACCTACTGCTGGTAGTCCCCTGTATGAATACTCTTGTAGAGCACAGAGGAGACATGCCTTTTTATATATTTAAAACATATTACTTGATCTAATGGCTATTTTTTTCTTTCCTTAACAAAAAGAGTTGTATGGTGGTTTGTCTGTGTTCATGCATTCTAGTTCAGAGCAGGCTGTTTCAAAAGTGGCACAAGTTAAACTAGAAAAGAGCTTTCTTAGGCTGGAATAAGTGCCAGTATTAAGCCTTCTTCAGGATTGATGTGAGGTGTTTTACATGTTCTCTGTCCCTCCCTTTCCTCATGTCTGCAAGTTGCTATGAGCAGCCTACAGCTACCCAAAGATCTGTCATATATTTGTGTAGTAACCAATCAGCCTTTCAGGATATTGAGCACTTAGAGAAAATTAGGCCATTATTCTTCAGAATGTAGAAGGATTTACAAATTGGATTGTTTGGGGTACAAACTTTGCGAATCAATGTAACAATGTAATTTATGATAAACAGGGAACTGCTTGAAAGAGTCCAGAGCAGAGCCAGAGAGATGATTAAGGGAGTGGAACATCTCCCTTATGAGGAAAGGCTGAGGGAGCTGGGTCTCTTTAGTTTGGAGAAAAGGAGACTGAGGGGTGACCTCATTAATGTTTACAAATATGTAAGGGGTGAGTGTCAGGAGTTAGGCTTTTTTCAGTGATGACCAGTGATAGGAGAAGGGGTAATGGTTTCAAATTGGAGCATAGGAGGTTCAAGGTGAATATCAGAAAAAACTTCTTTCCTGTGAGAGTGACAAAGCCCTGGGACAAGCTGCCCAGAGAGGCTGTGGAGTCTCCTTCACTGGAGACATTCAAACCCACCTGGACACGTTCCTGTGTGATGTGCTCTGGGTGACCCTGCTCTGGCAGGGGGGTTGGACTGGGTGATCTTTCGAGGTCCCTTCCAACCCCTAGGATTCTATGATTCTATGATTCTAACTGGCCTCTCATTACCCCACTTTTAGAACTACTGCAGTAGGGTAAGGAGGCAAAGCTTTACATTTGGCCCTCTTGTTCCACGATTCCCTCAGGTGTATATGACTTTCTGGAAGCTTTTAATTTTGATGACTTCCTGCTAGACTATGCTATCTTTTTCAAAAAATTCTGCTAGTGTGGTGTTGATTGAGTAGCTTTGAGTGCTCTCTGTTGAATGACCTTCCTAGTCATGCACACTTCAGACCTCTTGTGCGATGACTCAGCTCTGGGTATGAGCAAAGAAGAGTGCACCAGAGTTCAAGGCAGACTGGACAAGGAAAAACTGTTGCATCTGTGCTGGAGCTGTTTAAAAGTGCAGGCAGTGTAGCTGAGAAGGAGGAATGGTCAGGTTTGTTATGTGCCCTGCTCCTCTACTGAAAGCTATCAGAACCAAACCATTTAACTGCTGCTACAAGTGACATCCTCCTTTCTCTAAATTAAGTCATAAGAAAAAGAGAAAATAAATTACATATTCATTAACTAGAGAGTTGAATGAAAACTTTTAAGCTACTAATGCGTTTCTAAGATAGTCTTAAGAACTCTAGACCATTGAGGAGTTGGATACTGTTGTATGTTACTGCCACTGGTGTCTTCTGTAGAGTTAGTTTTCCTATTCCACCGCCCCCAAAACCCAAGAGGACATGCATATGTATCTGCACCACCACGGTTTGTTTTCATATTGCTTTTAGAATTATTTTTGTTGGAGTGGAGATGTGGAGTCAACATTTTGATACATGTGTGTATATTAGTGAAAACAAGAAATGCTGCATGATTTCAGAACAAAACATGGTAAGGCTCTTCTGTCATCACCCCTCTGGTTATGGTTTCCCAGATGATCAAAATGCTTCCTCTGCAACTTCTAAAAAAACGACGGCTGATCCTTTTCTGCATCTCTTTTCTGAAATCTACCTCTGAGCCTGTTTTTGTGCAGATTGAAAAAGCAGTGCTGAAATCATTGTGAGAGTGGGTATGTTTATGTAGGACCTTAAACCAAAACGACATCTGAACAGCTACTTTCTGTTAGCAGCTGCAGGTCTTACAGCCATCTGTAAACCCTGCTGGTGAGCCTAATGTGAACGAAGTTGAAGTATGCAAGGTCTATCACCTTCAAAAGAAACCTAAGAAAATGTGGAATTGCATCCTACAGATCCTAACTTCAAAATCATATTCCAGTTACAGTGAATGCGGATGTCATTGTTAGAGGCCACTTAGACCTGGATATACTGTTTGTAGGACTGGTATTTTGCTGGGTCTAGTATTGTACTAGACCTGGTGGAGTGTTTTCTGAAAGTTAAACTGAAGCTACTGAGTCTACAGACTGTGCAGAGGAACAAGTTGCTGATAGTAAGGAGTGGGTACAGCAGCTACCTCTTGGAGGCTGGCAGTGGTGAAGCAAGGCAGCTTGTCTCTCTGGTGTGGAGAAATGAGTCTCCCTGCCTTGCATTTCCCAAAGGGAGATAGCCTGTGTTCAAGGCTTATTGTGGCACACTTGATTTGTGCACCCAGCCTTTGAATCCTACTGAAAACCAGGAGGATTTCACAGTGTAAAGGCATTGCCACTCTTAAGATGCTGCTGCTGAGGGCCACCATCAGCTCCTGTTGTGGTGGGCTTGGGGGCTGCACAGCCATGTGGTGCTTTGATGGGGTGGCCCAATGGGAGGGAAGTGTAGCTCTGCTGAAAGGGGATGGATGAACCAGCTTGAAGCAGTATGTCCCACTGCCACAGGAGTGCTAAACTTTGGGAAGGGTGGCTGAGGTCAGAGCATCACAACCCCTTTTTTATGGGGGTGGATGGGTGAGCAGGGACCCTTTCTGGGACCAGTTGGGCACACCTAACCTTGTAAGCATCAGTGCAAGTGCTGAGCCTGTCTGTTTAAACCATGGTGGGCAAATTGCTGTGGAAGAGCTCTGGCTGATAGGGACATGCAGTGACCCCTTGAAGGCATTGGAACATGATCCTTGCTTCAGTCTTTAGAGATCTGAAAAGCAAAAAGGCTTCAATACTGTCTCTTGGGAATGCTGAGACTGTACAATTTGCTATGAAGAGCTTTAGTAATGCCAAATGTAGTGAAAAATAACTTGTCACCTCTATAATTTTAAAAATAGCAGCAAATACAGATAATGTTCCACCAAATGTTTACTTCTCAATTATTTTAATGAATAATCTTGAAAACTGAATTTGAAGGCATTCTGCTTTTTTTTTCTCTTTTTTCCCCCCTCACCCTATTTTTATAACAAAGAAAGTACTTGCCTGGCAACAAGGCTGTCTTTGGCTCTACAGTTCTTCCTTTCCTGGTATTTTGTTTCTTATCTGAAGTCAGAACCTTCTGCTCATAATAAAAGAATTAATTGCTGTCAGTGTCACAAACGAAGTTGTTTTTTTCAGATGGTGAGTGAAGAGAAACTGAGCTACATGGATATAGATGTATTAATATGGAACAATGTGGTTTTCTTGAGGTGCCTTTGTGCCCAGCAGTACGTTGCTGCAGAGGGGGAGAGGTGTTCAGCCTCACCAGAAGTTGAAATGGGCTTCGTGCACGAGCAGCATCCAATGGAGATGTGTTCATTGATATGCTGTTAAGTTTCTCTTACAGTAAACGAAGTCAGAAAGTGCGGTTTGTTTGTTTAAAAAAACCCACCATACCAGATAAAATACTCAAGAATTGAGTAACTATTCAGTGTTTTAGTTTTATTTGGCTACAGTGTGTGTTTTGAGGTGTTATGAGTAAAAGGAGTAGATGGTTGTCCTCACATACCCATAATTAATCTAACTGGTGTCATTTTCCTTTCTCTCTGGCTGTGGTCAGAGGATGCCAAAAGTGAGTCCTGTTCTTGGGGGTGCTTTTACAGTTTTGCACACCAGACTCGGCACTAGACTGAGGAAGAAGGAGGTCTGTCTGTCTCCAGATCATTCCCAGAGTGGGAGAGCTGATCTAAGAGCCAAAAGGTGGAGGGACATACCTGTAGCTGTGTGTTGTGTGCTGCTTCTGAGGCTTGTTGGCTCTCTTGTGAGCCAGGTTGGCTTGGTGGGCTGATGGGGAACTAATAGCAACGAGGTTTTGGGTGGGTTGATGAACTGAATCCTTCTGAGGAGGAGCTCAGTGAGAATCAGAACTGGTACAAGGATGAGGCCTGGCCTGCATGGCAAGGATGGGTAGCAGAACAACAAGATTGATCCCCTCTTCAGTTGTGGAGCTCCATAAGATCAGCTCAGGATGTAGTTCTGCAAGGATACCTTCTTAAACAGGGGAGCTTTTCCTGACTGCTGGGAGGTTTTCCAGCTATAAAGGCTTTACAAGTCTTGTAATGGACCTTATAAGTACCTTGAGGAAGACGTGATTTAGGATGCACAAAGCTCCACCTACCACGCATTTAGAACTGTTATGGTGAAGAAGTGAAATTTTGCTATAAAATGACTGATACTTTCCATGACAGACTTAGGAAATAGGTTCATGCTGTGTGTGAGCACACCATCAGCAGACTGCATGTTAGAAAAAAAAAAAAAAAAAGGGGGGGGGGGGGGGGGGCATTTTTTTCCGATGGCCTG
>NW_009954537.1:242882-283226 GCF_000747805.2 Chaetura pelagica | reverse complement strand
GCAACAAAGAAGACAATGAAGAAAAAAAAAAAAAAAAAAAAAAAAGGGGGGGGGGGTGGGGGGGCATGTTTTTACAGATGCACTGGTGAGGGGAATGTTAAGTGGAGGTAGAAATTAATTGTATTCTGGTTGTCTCTAACCCCAGCAGGAGTGGCACATGTGGTTGGTGGAGCTGGAATGTGGAAGTTGTCAAGATTGGCTCTGAGTTACATCTCCCTGGGCTGATGGCCACACTGGGACTAGAGTCATTGTCTTCCAGTGTGGGCAGACAGGGCTCAAGAAGCTTCCAGTCTCGCTAACTCTGTGCTGTTACTTGTTGTAAATCATAAAAGCAGTACTCCTAGATTACTGTTACCTATGGGTTACCTGGAAGGACAGGATCACACAAATATTGTCATTAGGTATTCAAAGCTTGGTTACGTAGCAGCTCATTTTAATAGTAAGATGATGCTCTTTCATAATATTTTACAAGGTAGCTCATTTTTTGAAGTGCAAAGGGAATATAAACTGTCTACTGTAGAGGTGGTGCAATTATCTTGATTTCCCCCCCTATCCCTTGCTGGGAATTTAAAAAAAATTCATGCTAGGGATTCCTTATTTTGCTTTTTCTCTCTTAAAGGCACTTTCCTATTTGATGGTATTTGATAGAGATGATAAACATAGAGGTAACACAGAACACAGCTGGCCACTTAATCTGTGTAACAGTTGAATGTTTTAGGTGTCCTAATAAGCTCTGTAAAGCTGAGTGATTAGTTTTTGTCATGGTTGTCTCTCTCCTGCCTGGCTCACCATTAATGTCATGGTTTGGGCCCAACACAACAACAAAAGGAACAGCCCCATGGCTGCTCACTCAACTCCCCCCAACACATACTCTGGGATGAGGAGGACAAAGCTCTTGGGTCAAGACAAAGGACAAGGAGGGATCTTCACTGATTAAGGTCCTGGGCAAAACAGACTCAACTTGTGGAAAAATAATAATTTAATTTCACACTAATCAGACACACCCAGGACACAGACACACCCAGAGCAGGGCTTGCAGATGTTACCCCACCCCTCCCTTCTTCCCGGGCCCCAAGCCCTTGGTTCCCGGTTTCTCTCCCTCCTTCCCCCCAGCGGCACAGGGGGACAGGGGATGGGGTTTGGAGTCACTTCACAGGCTGGTGGTTCCTGCTGCTCCTGCCTCCTCAGCAAGAAGGATTCCTGACAGTCCTGCCCTGCTTCCCCACGGGGTCCCTCCCATGGCACAGAGGCCTCCACCAACCTCTCCTTCCTGAGTCCTTCCCACCAGGTCCGGAGCTGCTCCAGCCTGGGCTTCCCACAGAGTCACGGGGGCTTTGGGAACAGCCACCTCCCCTGGCCCTGGGGCTTCCACAGCTGAGCAATCAGAGCCCACTGGCAGCAAATCCTCTGGCCACAACATCCAAGTCCCCTGGCCAAGTTCCCCCCTCCTGGCGCCTTCAGGGAATGTTCCACCACGTTCCTCCATGAGTGCAGGGGCACAGCATGCTGTCTCATCATGGGCTGCAGGGAAACTTCTGCTTGGGCACCTTCTTCCTCACCAACCACCAGCACCGCTCTCCTTCCCCAGCACAGCTCTTCTCACCCTTCCTTCTCTGCTCAGGTGTTATCTCAGTTCTTTCATATGTTAATCTCTGAGGTGCATCCATTGCCCCTCTGATGGTTCTTTGGCTGGTTTTGGAGCAGGGGGAGCTTCTCAGCTTATGGGAGCCACTCTTGTGGCCCTTCCCCCACTACCAAAAAACCCACCAAACTAAACCAGCACAGTTTTTTAAACACACTCATTAAAAGTAAATAGTGTGTGTGTTGTCTCCTCCTTCTCTCTCCCAACTAAACCTTTGAATAGTATCAATATCCTAAATTTAATTGTTGTAATTTCATGCTAGCCTCTTGTGTCCTAGCCAGGGACAATATCCTTATGTTGCAATACAATGCTGGGAACAGTTATTTAGACACTAATACTGCTGAGAAAATGACATCCATTATATCCCTTGAGTTACTTCTAAAATCGGTTCTTATAGTTGTAGCAAAAGAATCATAGCACACTGAGAAAGAAAAATACATTGGTGCTTTATTTTGGCTTACCTGAACTAGGAAGGGAGGACCAAAACCTGAATATTTAAATACAAGTGGGAGAGCTAGGACAGGGTAGAAAGCATGGCTCAAACTTTGACAGCAGACATTCACTGAGGAATTGTCAGATGGTAAAATAATTTAGGTAGAAAATGGCTCTTTCTGAATCATTTTGTGCTGTCTGGGCAGCACAGTTGCGAAATAAAAGTTTAATTGTCTGGGGGCATCCAGGTTTCCAAAGTAATGCTTCTTCACTTTGTACTGAGGGTAGACCTCTCTCCTTTGCTCAGCTGGACTTGCTGTTGGGTAACCACTTATTCTAATAAACAAAACAGTCCAATTAATCTTCTTATAAGAAAAAGTAAGGAGCAATTACTTAATTTCTGTTAAGTATTTTCTATAGGAGCTATGAAAGTATGGGTTGTATAATATAACAGTTTCATGAGCCCCACTTGGACTTTGCTATCCTGAATATTACAGCCATTCCAAGTCATGCTGGTAAAGCCGTCAGAGAATTAGTATCATCCAAATTAAAATTTGGATGTGTGAAATGGCAGCCTGTATGTGAGAAACAAAGGTAAGGTAAAAAACGTCAACCCTGTTGCATTTACAAATGATACTTGTTCTTTGCTATATTTTCCTGAATGCACTTAGTAGAGAGAAATAAGTACTCCTACTATCTGTGGTCAGTAAGTGCCAACAGTGTATTTTGCACAGGACTTCTTAAATGCATATTGTAATTAGCACTCTTGAAAAAATGGACAAAAGGCCATAATGTGACCATAACTCTTGGCCATGATATTATTTTTACTGTGGCAATGTTACTTTCTCTCAAACCCTTAAGATTTGGGGCTTCAGTTATAATTGAGGGTATAGTGGTTGCCAGAGAAGAAGTGAATGATTATAAGTTTAAGAGTTTCACTATATTCTGATACATAAATTCCTTGTGAGGAGTGAGGAAGAATATATAACAGGATTTTTTTGGCATGATACAAAAATGACAGGAGATACATGAAAGTCCTGCTACATACTGAATAGAAACTATATATTTTATGCATAAAAATTACAGTTATACCAGAACCAGCACTGTGCTTTGTTTGGAATTTTAATACATCAATAAAAAGTTTTATAATCAGATCCTGTTACTTATTTTAAAGGAAGTTTGTCAGTGAAGGTGTCTTTTAAGTTTTTTCTTCCCCTTTTAAAATAATTTTCTCTATGTCTGGAAAAAACACTTGAAGTCTGGGGTTTGCTGAATCTCTAAGTAAATGGCCTGTTCATCATTCTTACTCTATGCCATTCTTTTTCAATAAATTGCAGACAGGAAACATTCAAATTGACATCTGAACTGAAGAAAGTGCCTGAAAGTTTGGAGGCAACCAACAGATAGAAATATTGGTGAATCTAATAAAACATGTTACTTGTTGAAGAAGCATATCTCACTTACAGGTAATATATGAGCCTGAAATGACTGGCCATTTTGCCTGAAATCATCTGTCCTGTAGCATGATTTCAGGCACAAGGCCCATGAATAAGTTACCATGGAGTAAACTGGGTTATGAACTCAGGTTTGAAGCTTTTAAGCTATGCTGTAATAATTGCCTGTGTGGACTTTTGCCTCTTAATAAAAGCAACACACTGTACTCTACCCCCACTGAATTTACTTTGGGTTAGTGTCTTTACACAGGCTGGTTACTGTGGAATAGCAAACGCCCCAACTTCATTTGGGTGTGCTCAGAGGTGACTTTAGATGTCACCTTTTCTCGAAACCACTGAACACTGGGTTTTGGGTTGTTTTTCTGCTAGTATGTGCTATGTCATGTGGATGAATATCTGTACCCTTTTGTCTAAGATCAAGAAAAGATTGCTGTGAGGGTAATCCTTACTACTAGTAATAGAATCAATTACATTAGTTTTATTTTGTAGACTTTTTGGGGTTTAAAATTTTATTTCAAAGAAATGGAGTTTATTTGTTCCCACTGTCCCTTTTCCATCTACAGCCTAGAAAACTTTGCATCTGCTGGCAAATTTCAACCAAACGTTGCAGTGGAGAGAGTTCTGAAATGTAGATAAGGTCCTATTACTTCATGGAGTAAAGGTGGGCAGGTAAAATGAAGACTTTCTCAATGCTTTGTGTGCTTAAAAATAATCGAAGTGCCAGCTTGCTGTTGATAAAATAGAGAAATCATGCTCTGTTCTTTCCTTCTCTCTCTGCCACCTCTCCTGGGACTAGTAGTCTGGATTCCTTTTTCTACCCTAGAGAAAAAAGACACTGGATTAATTCTCTGTGGTTTTAGTGAAGTGAATCATTTTCTGTACAAGAGCTGTGGTGAGGCATGTGATGAGGCAGATGGGTGTTGGACCTTCCCTTTTGTAGAGCATGTATGTGGAGGTCAGAGGGAAGAAGCTGTTGATTTGGTCCTGGTTGTCTTACGAATCTTTATTAGATGTCTGAGAATCTGTGTGGCTGAGACTGCGTCGGTGCTCAGTTCTCGACACTGACGGTGCTGTAAGAAAGCAGGCTCTGCTGCCCCCTGCTCTGCTGGCATTTGGTATCTGAGGGCAAGAGAAGATGAGGGATGTTCTGGTGGTGAAATCATTAGGCCAAGGGACAGCAGCTTCCATGTGGTCTCAGATAAGTAATTTAATCTCTTGGTGCCTCGATTCCTCACCTTATAAAATGACGCTAGTCTTCTGGCCTTTGGGTTTGCAGAGTGCTGAAGATAATGGGGTCAGTTGTAGCCTGTGGATATTGTGGGCTTGTGTAATCAAATGACTGTAGGTCTTGGGTCTCTCCTGATGTCTTTTCCTCACCAAAGAAGTTGCTGCAGGGTAAATACGCAGGACCATCATTTCTCACTTCCCTGTGAATTACCCTATCCATGTTTCCAGCCTGGTGCCCATTTTTATCCTTCAGGGTCTGTTGCAGGAAGTTGGCCATACAATATTGCAACTGCATTGTCATAACCACTTCTTTTCCATATTACTTCCATGGTCTAGAAGTGAGAGATCAATGGTGAGATGGACTGGGTAGGACTTTGGCTGCTTTTTGTTGACAAAGTGCAGCTATGTGCTTTTCTTCAAAGTATGTTGTGTACCTTTTTCCCTACCTGAAGCTTCAGAAGAAGGGTGTCAGCAGATGCCTCCAATTTTATGGCAACTGCTAGTGACTTTTTGAAGGTGTAGTACTGGGCAGGCTTGTGCTTCTAGAGGCATATCTAAGTAACTGCAGGTGGTGTACTGTTTCATCCTTTTTCACATTCAGTTTCCTCACAATACAAATGAGGAAGCATTTCTGATTTCTTTCTGGTTTGCTTCTTTTCAAAGAGAAGTTGAAATTTAGATATTATTTTTTTTTGCATCACTGAGACATTTGTATTTTGCAGCAGGGCTCAAAGTTGCAGTCGAGATCAGGCTCCATTGCGCTACCTGCTGTATGGGTTACAGAAAGCGTGGGGCAAAAGTCATCACATCAGAGAAAAACTGTAAGCTTCAGTGGTGTAAAAAATGTTCTACACATTATTGATTACATAGAGCCATCCCTGTGTGGCAGGAAAAAGGCTTCATGATGCATAGAAATCTTTGCAGAATCCAGTCCTAAGCAAAAATGAGGCTCAAAAAGGAAGCAGAAATCTGATAAACGAATACTTTTTTCATGTAATTAATAATAACAACACAAGACCTTCTCTGAATCACAGTTTCTTCTAATGTAAATTATGTGACCTTATTAGGTGGAAACGTGTAAGAGTGTGTGTGGGGGTTTTTTTGTAGAATTGTAGAAAACTACATTTTTATAAAAGCCTAAATGTCTTGCGTATTCTTAATATTTGTTTTTTAAGATAAATGGTAGAGGAACAAAAGGGGAGATGGTTTATATATCTCGGTGAGTAATGTCTTACAGGCAATAGCTTACACTGTGGTCAGAGGCTGAGGCCCAGTATTCAAACTGAGAGCATATTTGTGCTCTGCAGTCAGAAGACTTGCCTGTTAAATGATGTGACAGGATGAGAGTCTTCAGCCCATCTGTCACCCATGCAGAAGTAAACGATCACATGGTAGTGACTCCAAAGTGGAGAGAAAATCTGCTGTTACAGCCAACATTCCTTGCCACAATACAAATATGTTCTTTGCTCACATAATAGCTATTCAGTTTGCTTACAGTTATTGTGTTCCTGCATTAAAGTTCAAAGGAATTGAAAGTACACAGTCAACAAAGCCAACTTTTGTCTTGAAGTGAATACGTATTTTATTCCAAGGTGTTTTGTCAGTGAGATTTTTAGAAAATAAACTGGCCTGTGAAAAAGATCATGTGGTCATCCACATTTGAGCTTAAAGATTTCTGGGTGAATAGCAGTGATTTTTATTTTCACCCCTCTCAGATTTTTTACAGTTTACTTTTACTAATTCTATGGTGTGTTCTCTTTTCTTAAGGGCACCCTGGGTTTCCAAATTTGAGTTTATAAATGTTGACGTTTCCTAACTGAGGTGTTACTAAAAAAAGGAGAAACAAACCACCAAAAAATCTCACAACAAAATAACCCCCCCTTTTGACTTTTCAGACTTTAATGTACGTGTAGTCTTTTCTTAGTCTTCAAGAATGAGAGAGGAAGTACATACTTAAAATTCAAAGCATTTAGGCAGCTTACTGTAAATCTGATTACTTTATCTGTTTGGAACTATTTTTAATGTCTTTTAATCTGCTGCACATACATGTGCAATTATTTCCTTTCCATGGGCCATATTAAAGTCCTCCTGCATGTAGAATGTATGAAAATGAGCTCTCTATCTCAGTTATTTAGTAAGTTGCCTTCAAACTTGTGCATGCATTAATGGTCAAGAAAGAACTTTTGTCTTTAGGGATGTAATTTCATCTGTTTCTTGTATGGATTTTTTTTTGGTACTTAGAATGCCTGAAGGTACTGGCAAAACAATCTCTCCATGCAAACAGCAACAAGAAAGGTGACTATAATAATTAACCTGTGGCCACTGAGACCATACTTTATTTAAGAAGCTGGCCAGACTGGGTAGTTTCTACCTAAGAGCTTTAGAAATGTTTAATGAGGCAATCTGTGGAGTTGATCTTTTTAAAATACTCTTGGAACACAGGAAAATTCCTGGACATCTGAAAAACACTGGTACTTTTAAAGCTAAAATTAATGCTGTCTTAATGAACATAAATGAAATTATTCAATGCTGTTATATTAATAGTAACCACAGTCTACTCGAATTCAATGAGGAATAGAAAGGCTGAACAAGTTTTACTGTCTTGAATTAAGTTCATGAAGAGGAGTTTCATTAAAAGTAAGGGTAGTGAAAGATGGAACAGCAGAAATAAGGTAAGTTGCAGGCACACAGGTGATTTTGAAGGGTGAGAGAGAGCAGTTAAATGCAGCGTGAAGTGAGCTGTAGGCCAAAAGTTATTCATTAAAAAAAAAAAAAAAGCCAAAAAGAAAATTGTGTTAGGAGACCAAAAGGTCTAGCAGATTAAATAGGAAATGAGGAGACCAGAGTAGTATTTCTTGGAAACAGCTTTCTACTAGCATATACTTAATAAAAGCTTTTCAGATTCTCTGGAAGCTTGCTGAAGAGTCTGTGGGATTGTCTTCAGAGAAGAATTTTTCAGAAAAGCAAAATCAATCAGTTGAATTGGCATTTGCTACAAACACATACATAATTCTTTACAATGATGAATGAGAAGTGTTCACAGAAGTTTTAGAAAAAAATGTAATGTACACAGGGACCAGAAACAAGTGCCAGAGCTGGGAACACCTCAGTAAAGGTGAAAAGCTATTGCTAATCGTGGTGTGTATTCTGTCACTTTGTTTAACCTTGCTCTTGAGAGAAGAGGTGATGACATGTGAAACACCCTGTAATGCATGCCCTTAAAAAGGAGGTCTGCTGACTAAGTAGGTCCAGCAAAGGAATAGCAATCACAGAAGCAACCATATTGTTAGGTGTGTAATCACTAGAGTAGAAGAATTGACTTGGTTTTTAAAGAGAGTAGCCAGGCCTGGGTTAGAGGTATTTGAAGGTGTTACAGAGGTAATCAGAGAAGTCTTCTGTGGGAGAGGAGGCTAATCAGTGGGGTTCTTGAGCTTGGAAAGACAGTGGGAGAAAGTGTGCCCCACTCTACAGATTTCTCTTGGGTCCCAGCACAACTACAGAGTAGGAAGTGAAAAGAGGGTTTTTTTGATGCTGGATTAATAGGCATCTTATTGCCACAGGCTATCATGGAGATTAATGTATAGCTTTCAAAAAGGATTGTTGAAATTAAAATATCATAGCTTTACTGAGCCCAGTATTTTGTGCCTAAAATTTTTATTAATAACTTTTGGAGGTAGGAAGGCTATGGAAGTGGAAGAAGAGCTAATAAAGATGTTGTTTTCTAAATATCCACTGCTGTCAAATGTTGGAAACAGTATTCTGGACAAGGTAGACTTTTGGTCTGATTAAATAAGGAGTTACTTTTAAAAGTCCTCTCTTATATTCCATGGAAAGATTGGTTAGATGATGACAGCAACCCCTTCTGGCCTTAAAATTAGTAACAAAACCCCAGCATCATGTGCTTTGCTGTCTGTAATAATAAATTAACTGTGGATCTCTTGGTCTTTTTATTGTAATGTCTGCTGTTACTGGTTGGAATGGGGATTGACAAATAGACATACAGAAATAAAAAATAAATATTAATACTCTTCAGGTTGCAAAGCAGTGAAGTTGTTAAGATTGTACATTAAAGCAGCAGAACATTACTATGGTGGGTTACTATGTTCTGTATGTATGTTGAATCAGTAGAGCATGTAAAGCATTTTTTGAAGAACTTAACTTCTAGTCATAAAAGTACTTCTTAAGCTAACAGCTTTCTTCTGCTCAGTAGGATGTGATTTGTTTGAAGCGTATGTCGACCTGGAACCAACAAGGAGATGACTAAGTAGGAGGAAAATGGTTTTAACATGCCTCTGCTTTGCCAAGGAATATGGAAACAATAACAGATTTGTCAAGTCTGTGGGTCAGCTAGCCTTGTAGTGATATATGATATTTCTCTATGCATGACATACTTGGTGTATTGGATTGTTTTTTTCTAAAGTGCCATTTAGGAGCTGAAATGTGAATCTTTCTTTGTCCAAGTTGCTGTTTATCTGCTGTACAAATGAAGCTTTCTAAGTGCTGAATTGTTTGAGGCTTTTAGATACCTCCTCAGCTTTCTCTTAGTATAGGAATAAAGGACACCAGCCGTACTCATTTTAACCCCGTACCCTTTTATGTGTCTCACTTTTGTTTCAGACTTTTTCCTGTGGGTCTCAAGTTTTTCATGGGTATGCTGCTGTCCCTGAGGTGCAGAGCTTATGGAGGAGGTATTACATTAAACCTGTTTGTGCTCATTGCCTCCTGCTCTGTTTAGGAGGAAGGGGAGACATCTGGGCTCTGTGGCATGGGGGCAGGGGGGTCCTTTCCAGGCCCGCATCTCTCTGGTTCTACTCCCTGGGCTTCCCTGGTAAAACCTCTCTGGGACCCGAGTGGTTGCAGTCTCTCTTCTAAGTTTCAAAATGACTTACAGTTGCCATCTGCTCATTTTGGAGCAAAGCTACTGGTTCGCTATGAATTGAAATGCAATGAATTCATAGAATCAAAGAATAGTTTGGGTTGGAAGGGACCTTAAAGATTATCCATTCAAAACCCCCTGCAATGGGCAGGGACACCTTCCACCGCTAGACCAGGTTGCTCCAAGCCCCATCCAACCTGGCCTTGAACACTTCCAGGGATTGGGATATCCACAACTTCTCTGGGCAATCTGTTCCAGTGTCTCACCAACCTCATTATAAAAAATGTCTTCCTGATGTCCAATCTAAACCTACAATTTTTCAGTTGAAAACCTTTGGCCTTTCACTTACAGGACTTGGTAAAAAGTCTCTCTCTCTCTCTTTCTTACAAGTCTCCTTTAAGTATTGAAAGCCACAGTTATGTCTCCCTGGATCCTTATCTTCTCCAGGCTGAACAACCCAAACTGTCTCAGCCTTTCTTTGTAGGAGAGGTGCTCCAAACCTCTGACCATTTTTGTTACCCTTCTCTGGACCTGCTCCAACATGTCTTTCTTGTGCTGGGGGCCAGAGCTGGATGCTGCACCCCAGGTGAGGTCTCACCAGCGTGGAGTAGAAGGGGATGTTAATGTAAAAGAAAATGTTAGAATTTATGGCATGGCTAGTAAGTAGTTACTGTGAACAGTAAAAAATGGTGGATTGGCTTTTTGACAACGCAAATTTCTGCCAGGTGGAAGGCTGCATGGCCTTTTTCGTGCTGTTGTTTACTTTTTCCTTTCTTGTAAGTTGAAACTCTAAGCTAAATTTTTCTCTGGCATTGTCAGTTTGAGCACAGAGATCTTTGGAGAAGCTAATTCCTTTGGCTTCTCCATACTGCATCACCCAAAATATTGTCTATCTTTGAGTGGCATATGCTGTTTGTTTATCGTTACTCCAAACATTTGTACTGGATTGTATTTCCACCTCTGTCTTCTTATGAAGGAATTCCAGCTGAACAGTTAACATTTCCCTTAAGTTGAGCTTGTGTTTTTCTGGATACTGAATTAGAGACCCCTTACAGTTTATTAATTTTGCTTTTAGCATTATGTAACCTGTACAAGATGGTAAATACATATTAAAAGTTTGAGTAGCATGTTCCCTTATTGCTCATTTATAGTCCTTGACCTGCTTCAAAATTCTCATAAGCAGTGCAAGTTGGCCAAAATACATGATTCACCTTAATTAAATCTCTTAAGTACAGTCTTAATTTTATCCCTCCTCTTGAAGTTGGTGCGAGATTAGTAATAAAAGAAAATTGGTTAGTTGATAGCATCATGTATTCCATCAGTGCAGAAACAGGGTAAGTGCCTCAGGTATGTGGTGAACTCTTCATTCCTGTGTGATCATTCAACATATTAAATGTTGACAACATCATTTGAACGCTTATCCTGACAGGATAATCTTAGAATTTCAGAATTAACAAGCTGAGGAAGCACTATAATATGTAACATACACATTTTAAAAAAGTCTTACTTCCTCAATTGGTTTTGCACCCATTAAAGCTTTGCACTTTAGTGGAGAGTAGGTTTGAAGGATTTGCTGTTGCTGGACTCAAGGTTTTGTTTAAGATGATCCTTTCTAAAACATAAAAAGTAATTTGACTATTGCAAATATAGGGTTTTGAGACTAAATGGTTTCTTCTCCCTGACCTCTTGATTCAGGCAGCATAATTGTAGTGGGCAACAGATCAACAAAATAAAATTTTCTAATTTTTTCCTCTTAACGTGAGGAAAGAAAATCTTTTGTGGAAAGGATAATTGAGAGCATCCTGAGAGAATAAAATTTTGAGGTTGATGAAAAGTAAACCTACTTCATCATATCTCATGAAGTTGCTGTCCTAGTTTTGTTTTCATTTATGTCTGCAAATGTTTTCAAAGAGGTTTAACTTTCTCAAATTCATAAGATGCTTCTGACTTACGTCTTGGTTTCTATCTTGTTCTTGTGTTTTGGCAAGAACTCGATGTCACCAGTTGTAGCTTCCAACAGGCACAGGGGCCATCCAGAATACTTTCCATTTCCCACTGAGGTACATTCTTAGAAGAACTTTTCCAATCCAAATAACTGGCATTTATTACTTTTTAATTGCTTAGTGTGATACTTGCTTACATTTGTGGTTTTAATGTCTTTTCCTGTCTGTAAACTGAGAGTCCCAAAGGACACATGCGTGCAGTCACTGAATTCAGTTTACATAGCTCGACGGATGTTTTGGGAAGAGCAGATTGTGTTTTTGCTGTCTTAGATGGTGTCCCAACAAGAAGAAAAGTTATGTTAATGCTGAAGGAAAATGGAATGAAAATAAGAAAATTAAACAGGAAAAAAAAAAGATTGCCTTAGAATTTAGCATAGCTTTTCCAGCAGCGCTGGGGCAAGCAGGCAGCGTGGCACACATGCTTGAGTTCAGCAAAGGTTCTCAAGTTGTGCTATGCAGGCAACAAAAAATGGGCAGGAGAATTTTCTGTGCACAATTTTGCTCTTCTGGAAGTTACTAGAATCCCAATTTTAAGTCTAATACCTTTTTTTTGGTGAGCTTTTTGTGAAACCTGGTCGTGCGAGTAGGTAAGGATCTTAATTCTATATTAAAAAACAAAACAAACAAACTCACATATTGCTAGTCTTTGAAATTGTAAGGAAAAATCTTAGAAAATGAAAGAGTTCCGAAGTGTTAAAAAAGGCAAGGCATAATACAGACATTTCAGTATAAAAGACGTGTAGATGTGGTGCTTGGGGACAAGGTTTAGCACTGGACTTGGAAGAGTTAGATTAATGGTTGGACTTGATGATCCGAAAGGCCTTTTCCAGCCAAAAGGATCCTGTGATTTCACCACTAAATAATTTAACTTAGGTTGGTCATTTTTTATTTGGGTTTGTGTTGAGGCACCAGTGAATTTTTAGAGCTCTGGTTATGACAGCATGATTCTAGTGAAAATAGTTTGAGTCCCACAGCCATACAGGAATACAGATCTCAACTCCTTCCCCTTCTGGCGTACAGGAATAAAGAGGGGGTTAATTTTTCATAGTTTAGGATTGTCTGTGGAGAAGAAACAGGACTCACTTTACACAGCATATTGCTGAAAACCTAGCCAGTGTACATTACAGACCAGCATTTAGAGTCTGTGTTTTAAGTTCTGTCAAGGAGGGCTAAGCTGGATGGCAGTGTTCTTAGCTCTGCTATAAACCTTAAACATCCATAAATCTTCAATTGGTGACCTTCCCACTTTAAGTCTCCACTGCAGTGTTACATTGCTAAAATCCATCCAGTAGCCTAAGAACCTGAATTATTTTTTCATTACCTCTCATAAAGCTTTTTTTCTGGGTTTGTTCTCCTGCCTCTTGGCGTGCAGCTAAACTAGTTACATGAGCAGTCAGATTAACCCTGGTCCTTCCCTTGCCTTGTAGGACTCCTCAGTGGGCAGACATCTCCAACCAACACCAAACTGGAAAAGCTGGACCCCCAGCAAGTGCTGCAGCTGTGTCTCCGCTACCAAGATCATCTTCACCAGTGTGCAGAAGCAGTTGCCTTTGATCAGAATGCTCTCGTGAAGCGAATCAAGGAGGTACTGCCTGCCTGCTTCTGGTGGGGAAGGGCTCAGGGCATTGGCTCAGCCATCTGGTGCTAGGAATACAGGTGCTTGCCATGGGTCACTTGCAGCAGTCCGCTTCAGAGTAAACCCTTTAGAGAAGCTTTGTGGATGTGTACTTCAAGCAAAGTTTCCTGGCTTTCATTGTGGTTACTGTTAAGTGCTGTGTTTGTCAGTTATGCCCTGTGATTCCTGGCCTTAAACAGTGGCTGTTCTTCTGGTATGGTGAGTACTGTAAATAACTGTTACAAGAGTAAAAATTACTGGAATTTTTAAAGGTAACATACCTTATTTAGGCCTGTAAAAGCATAGATTTTATTATGGTTAGACTCTAAGGAAAAAAATGGTTATCTGGTTATCTTAAACAGCTTCTGTCATTGGAGTAGGTAATATTTCTTTCTTCAATAGATTTGTAGAAATAGATTCTGTTTTCAAAGTCCATAACATGCTGTCTCGTCTCTCTTCTGCACGACAAAAAGTTTTTCCTGGGCTGCTGTTTTTGCTGCTAAACCATCATCTAAAAGTCATTGATCTGCTGAAATATTCAGTGATACTGTTGGGTAGGAAGTTAATTCCTGGGGTGAGCATCCTGGGATGGATTGTCTTTCTCGTGTGTAACTACTGATGTTGGAAGCAGCAGGATGGCTGACAGATTTTTTTTTTTGTTATTGTTGTTGTTTGCTTGCTTTAAAGTCAAGGCAGACTGGGATGAGAGGAGTTTCTGTTCAAGAGTGTTTTCTTACATACTCCCAGATGTGTAGAAGAAGCAGTGAATGCTGCATTTGTTAAAAGTCTATGAGACCAAATATATTTCAGTATCAAAAGAAAAATTCTTTGAACAGGTGGTTAATTTTTATTCATAGATAATGACCTTGATTCGTTGTTGCTCTATTGGCTTAGAGTTAAAATCCCACATGACAAACTGGATAATAAATTTGATTCATGGGCTGTTTTGAGAAGCTGCTGTCATCGTGAAGTTTTAAGTCCAAAATAATGTAGGAGTCATTAAAAGGGCCTTTTTACTTTGGTGTATCAAGATCTGAGGCCAGCTATTACACAAGATATTTGCAGATGTAGGTGACTCAGTTCACACAATCTCAGAAAGGGGATTTAATTGCCAGACTAATGACAGTGTCCTGCATTAATCCAGTCCTTTTGGCTGTTAAAGTGTGAGAAGAAATATAAAGTGATTTAAAATCATGGTAGATACCACCAGTGTAATCTGCATTAGTTGGATTTGCCTTCTGTAGGGCAAGTGGCAGAGTCCCTTTCAAATTAGCTGTAGTGAGGTTTTCTTCCAGTTTGTAAGGCTTATTGTTTTTGTGTGTGTGTAACGTATATGAAACTATGATGCTGATACTGTCACTAGATTTCTTTATCACAGACTCCTCTTTGACTATGTGAAGAAGAAATGGACGAGTCTGTAACTCAGGCAACTGACAAGTCAGTTGGGTTGGTTTTTTATTTGGTCACAACACTTAAGTAACTTCAGATGCTTTCAATCCCTCTGCCAGATCTGGTGGGTTTTTACTGTTAATTTTCCTAATAATGTTTTTCTGTGTGTGTGTTCTGGAGGAGCCGGGTGGGACCCACTCAGCTTAAATCATTCTTTCCAGATTGTCTGGGCTCTCCTTGGTGCACTAAATTGAACCGCTGTTGACAGATGTTGACAACAAGGGGTGCAGCTGAACCAGAGCAGGGTATGTCTCTTGTTACAAGTGTAGACAAAGGAAATTGCATTTGGCTGCACCCATTTGTCAGCAATTATTTAGTTTTGCCATGTAGACAAAGCTTTGACCGTTGGTAAAGTGTAAAAATGAAAGAGGAAACGTGTTGTGAAAAGCATCATGTGTCCATAAGCTGGATAGTAAATTTTTATCCTCATTTTAGCATTCAGTACTTCCCTTTTCCTTTCTTTAAAATTGTAAGCATTGGAGTGTTTTTCTTCTGATAATAGACTTATCAAGTGACTGATGCTTTTAACTGCCCTACAATATGTTGGTGAGCTTCAGTCCCCAATTTCCTACCATTTGTCTGAGGTCACTTTTCAGACTGTCACTGACTGTACTCAGTGTAGTAACACTCCTGCTGTATAGCATGCTACAATCATAATGCCTGCAGCCAGGAATTTTTTTTTTTACTCTTGACAAAATGTTCCAGGGCCTTTTGCTTATTGTCTGTTTGGCCAGGAGAGGTTTCCTGGTTTCTGACAAAATTTCAAAGTCCTGTCATAAATGTATTGGTCCTCGATAACTCATAAATGACTGCAGTGGTTTATAAATTGTCACACAATCGGAATTAAAATTGTTCTTATAAGAAAGCAAATAAGCTAAGGAAAACAAAAACATTGCATGACAGTAGTTACTGCAGAGCTAAGTAGAGCCATCTGCACGTTCCCTTACTTTGGGTACCAAAACAGTCTATTTTGCTCTTCATGCCATTTCCCAGTTTAGTCAGAATTTGCAGTTTGTTGGCTAGTTCCATGTCTGCTCCTAAATATAAAACCTGTATGACTTCCAGGTTGCTGTGACTGTTCTCTCTCAAGAAGAAATACATTTTCCCATGCATTTCCTTGAGGGGGAAAGAGTTGAAGATGTGACTGAAGAATGCTGACTCAACTGTCTCTCTTCAGCAGTTATGCATAGTTGTACCCAAACTGTGGGTTTTGGAAGGGATCAACTTTTATCATAATAGGCTTTGTCTTCACTGCCAAAAGAAAAAAGATGTCCTTGCATCTTCTTAGGGAAAAATAACCAACCATGCATTAAATATTATGTTTCATATTAATTTTTGGCAGCTGACTCACCATCTGTTGCAATACTGCGTTAATTCCAGGGCCACTGAAATATTTAGGATTCCTTTTAATATTTTCTCCTTATCAGTTTGAAAAACAACAGAACAGCAGTTTGGGATTTATGTCCATGTTAATCCAGGGTTATGACATCTCACAAAATTTGACAGCTTTCAAGAAAAAAGCCTGTGTGCAGCATTTTCTGGGTAATTTGTCTACTCTTTGGTATTTTGTAGGATGAAAATTTTTGGCTTATCGGATGAGTCACCACATTATTAGCTTCTGGGGGAATTCTGTTCAGATGAGTCTGAGAACAGGATCTGGTCTGTCTACTGCTGGTATGTGGGACCCATGTAAGCTTGTTGCATACACGTGCACTAGGAAGAAGGCACATTTTTAAAACCCAGTAGATAACATGTTATAAAATGATAAGGTATAAGAGGCTAACCCAGTAGATAACATGTTATAAAATGATAAGAGGCTGTTGTAACTAGTTAACAGGTAAAACTGATCTTACCTGCACCTTGAAGCTTTTGTTACAAAATGTTTAATGATGGAAATGGAGTTGATGATGCACCTTATGGAGGATGTGATACTTGAGGCTAAAAATCAGAGGTGAACCATGACTTGCTAAGTAGGGATGAAACCATCTCAGTCTGCATATTCTTGGGCATTGTATGTAAAAGAAACAACAAACCACCACCCTAAAATAAATTAAATAAATTCTTTTGTGTTTACAAGTGTGAGGACAAAACAACTCAATTGCAGTGTTTTTCCTTTGTTTCCATGGTGGGTTTAGAATCCTAGCTGTCACCAGGAGGTCTTTACTTGTTGCATCCCATGTCTGTCTCTGCCATGCCAGTGCTGGAGATCTGCATTATAACTAGTTGGAAATTTTGAGCAACTCCAGCTGTTGTTGGGTTTATGAGAGCTGCATGTGCTCTCTTTGCCTGGAGTGGCTGCTTCAGTTTTGCCATCTATAAAATGGTGGGTTTCTGCCAAGAATGGCTTGAAGGCAAATGTTGACTAGCACTAAATGCTAGGTATGACTTGGGGGAAAGAAGGAAATGAAGCAGAGAGATGGCTACTTTACTTTAAGTCCTTATCAGAGAAGGTTATCTATTTTGGGTGACAGGGAGAGAACTTGGAGAGTCATCTGAGAGAGGATGGTGAATAGAGGAAGGAAAACAAGTAGAAGAGGCTGGGAAACAGACCTGATTTTCAGAAGGAGCTCATGATTTTGTGTAGCTCCTGAATTGTCTGGTTTCAGTACCTTTTAAAAAAAAATATTATTATTTTTTTTTCATGCACAAGGTGCTAAGCTTCCCAAAAATTGTATCTTGCAAAATACCTGAAGTTGAGTATCCAGAAATTACTAGTCACACTTGAAAATATAGGCCTGACTTCTTTTTATGAAAGCAAAAGAGAAGCTGAAGGCCATCTAGGCTCCTTTCAAAGAAGCTTTGGATGGAAAGTCTTCAGCATTTCTTACTAGACTTCCAGTCTTGGGAAAGGGGTTGTGCTACCTGCAGTATCCTGTGTACTCTTAAAGGCAAATGTAGTTCCTAGATAAAGTAGGCTTAAAATGTATTTGACAATGGATTATTGAGAGGCCTTTTATGCTTTACCCCAAAAACAAGTATTGACACAGTGTTACCTGTATTTTTTACTGCCATAGGAATCTCAAACTGATAATAATTTTGAAAACAGAACACTTCTTAATTTCATTTGGTATTGTAAAAAATATCTCAGGCAGACCTATGGGGACACTCCCCACACACACATTTCCAAATATAATAAACACTACTTTTATATTCTTAATTATTAGTGAAAGAACTTTTGTCCAAGCAGGCATTAATATCAATAATTAGGTTTTCATATAGCAAATCACAGTGTATGGCTTGTTTCATACCTGTAAATTTTTTTATGGGATAAGCTCTTTATTTTGAACAAATATTCCAGTATAAAATGTGTATGAATTTATTTTTTTTTGTTTGTGGGGTTTTGGTGGGTGTTTTTTTATTCTTTACCAGCTTGCTGCAAAAAGTAATTGTGATGAGCTTCTCTAGTATGTAGTTAAAATATCCTGAAATACATCCCTTATTGTTTGAAAAGTAAATAATTTTTGAAGCTGCACATACACCACATTGTGTCTCCCACCATATTCAGCTGTTCAAAAGTACAGGCAGGCACTAAATCATTATTTTGTATGAGCAGCAAGTCTTGTGCATTTGACAAACAAGAAAAGCACTTTTATACACAAGCATTATATACAAGCACATTGTAGCTTATTCCATGCATTTAAGACTCAGAAATTGTGATTCAGCCGTTCATGTCACCACATGTGTGAAGTAAAACATGCTCAGCAATTTGGGGATTTAGGAATTTCGGTGTTGTTTTTGTGAATATTTTGTGGCTTTTTGACCTTTATTGCAACTATGTTGTTTTTGTGACATGGTGTGTTTGTTTTATTGAAGAGACCTGTCACCTAGTGGCAAAGTGCTGGGGAATGTGGCCTGCAGAGGTCATCAGCAGGGTTTTGTTCTGCCCTGAGGGAAGGATGGGATTGCTGTGGGCATGGCCTGTGGCTTTCAACCCTTCTCATTAGAGGTAAAAGGGGCTGGCAGTGGTAGGAGCAGCTTGTGTGGGTCTGATGTTCCATGGTGGAAACTCAAGGACAAGGTGCCTTGAAGGTGGTGATAAAGGGAAAAGTTGTTTAAGTGTGGGAAGCTGTTCCATTGCCAGGAATTAAGAAATCCTGGGCCAGAAACCTTGGAAGGACAGTTCCTGACTGAGGAATAGGTTGATGCAGCGCAGGATCCCATTAACTTAGGCTGCAGTTATACTTGGGTACATACATGCTGCAAGCACACTTAGTTTATGCTGGGTGATGCATCACAGTCACTCTTCTTGGCTCCATCCCCCTCTGAAGAGAAAGATTTGGAGTGTTGGCGATTTACCCTGTGCTCCAGTCACAGTTGACCAGTGTCTCTTCAGAGAATGGACTCAAATGAAGGGAAGATTTTTGTGAAGGTGTTTTTTGCTTGTTCTTAGGTTTTGTTTATTTTAGCACTCTGTGTGAGATGTTTGTTGCCACCCTGTAGGTGGTATCAGAGCTGAGTTTCCAAAACTATTTGTGAAACCTGTTTGGAGCAGACATGCCCTGAGAATGATGCACCTTCTGACTAATTAGGCCAGCAAAATAGGAATGGCCGTACCAAGTCCAAAGTGCTTCTTTGACTTCAGGCCTTTGCTTCAAAGTCCACGTGCTCATATGGATCAGACCACTAAGTTACCTTTCATCCCATTAAAGGGAAGAACTCTGAGGATTAAAAGTAAGCCTTTTAAAGCCTGGCAAAAGTTAACATGGACGTATGTTTAGTTTTAACACAACATATGTGATGTTCTAGATGAGGCCACGTTGACTTACAAGCAGAGTTAAGCCTTTTGGTTCACAGACTTAAATTAGCAGTGCCCCAAATCCAATCTATCTGGCTCTTTATTTCTTCTCTCTTCTGTGTTGAAGTGTTATTTATGAAGACTGTGATGTTAACAGGCATCATCATGAAGAAATAAGTGTGCAGGGTTCTTAAACTGGAAGCCACCTTCATGTCCTGTAGATACTCTTAGTCGTTTTTCTCCAGCCTGATGTGCAAGTAGCTTGAATTCATGAGTGGTGGGGTGATGGCTTTGTCAGCCAGCATCAAAGAAGGAAAACTCTTTTGAAAAAGATTCACAACTGTTACTTTAATACATAGAATAAATGTCTTGCTGTGTATGCCTGAGGCAGATGGCCAGTACTTTGTTGTACATGAACTTTATGAAGTGATCTAGTAGTTATTAAGGAAGACGAAGGATTGTTTGCACTCGTGACAGCCTTAAATCTGTTGTGTTAACATGCACATCTTCATTTGGTGTCATAAAAAAGATCAGTCCCTCGCTCCAGAAATATATGTGTGAAATCAGTTCCAGTATGTTCCCTCCTCTTGTGCTTTGATTTCTTATGGCCTTCTGAGAAAATTACGTTAAAACTATGAAATTTCCCCAGGTGGGAAAAACCTCCAAGAACAACGACAAACAAAGAACCCACCCACCCCCCTCCCCCAAAATTGTAGATCTTCGAATAGGAATAGAAAGTATTGAGGTCCATTCCAGAGTTACCAGGCTTGGTATTTAGTTTGGACGTGAAACAAATTTGAGGTATGAAGAAAGCAGGTGTATACACACCTCAGCCTGGGGTGTGTAACACAGGGTACTCCCATGAGAAATAGGAACATATTGATTATATTGCACAAGGCTGAGAGATTACCTTGTCTGATGCACTGTGTGCAGTTCTCGTTATGTTGAAGGAAGGCAAGTTCCTAAGACAGCAGAAGGACTATAAGGATGCTTGGGGAGTGGAGAAACTTGGGGAGGAAACTGGAAAAGCTTTACATGCTTGCTTAGTCAAATGAACACCAAAAAGGATATGACTTATTTTTCTAAATAACTCTGAGATTAACATAGATCAAAAACGGTCTTCTCCCTCCCTGCTGGATTGTGTTGGTACAGGAAAATAACTTTGCAGGCTTTAATTTTCAACAATAATCTTGTGTTTCAATGTTGAATTGAAATTTTCTAGGTGTCAGCTCTACCTGTAAGTGAGAACTGGGGGAGGCTAGAGATGGGGGGAAGTGTAAGGAATGTTAGCTATAAGCTGTTCAGCAGTTTGGTACTCATTTTAGATAGGTTAGCCAGTAGTATTTGCAAAGATTTGGAGTTGCACTGATGACTTAAAGATGCTAGGAGGTGGGCTGGGAGAGCAGGGTTGACCTTGTTTTAGCAGCCCTGTAATTAGCATTCTGATAACAATCAGGTGTGATCTGCAAGGATGACTTCATGTTGAAAGTATTACAAAGCCTTAGTGCAAGTAATCTGTCCATCTTGCTTTTTATGAAGGACAGGGCTTCCAGAATGTTTCTGTGCCATTGGGGCATGAATGTTTCTATATGAGAACGTTAATAGCCATTATTTCAACAGAGGTATGAAACATATAATTTACTAGTAATTAATTAGTGTGTATGTTGTTCTTGACTGGATGTATCATCTACCTCTGGAAGCCTGGATAAAATGCGGAATTATAGTATAATAGAATACCCTGAAATTGTCTATGCCAACCTGTGGTGTAGGTGACAAGAAATCAGATATTTATTTTTTTACCAGATTAAGTGATGTACTTGAGGAGCAATTGCTGGGACTGGCGAATTATCTAAACAATAAAATCCCAAATCAGATGAATTTCAGCTAAAAAAGATGTTCAAGTGGTTGTAAAACAAATCAACAGCAATATATGGCAAGGAATTTAAGAGTTTTTAAATTTTCTTGGGTCATAGCCTTTTCTTTTGCTTAATTCAGTCCACTGAGTTTAATTTTTGCTTGTGCCTGACCTAAACTACGTGGGAACAGAAGGTGAACTACTTACTTTTCAATTATAAGTTCTTCTGCTACATCATAGGGTAAATATGCAAATGCCTCCTTGCTTTTGATTAACTTGTTTAAGAAATCCAATTGTAGACATAAACAAGGAGAGTGAAATACTCAGCCTTTGTGAAACCTGAGGCTGCTCCAGCTCAGTACAATAAAAAAGAATTCTCAGAGTGGATCAGAGTTACCACTACTTATTCTTTAAACTTTTGTCTGAATTGCTGATTATCATCAGTGGTGTTATCTACTCTTTGTTACAATATTTAGAACAATAGTCTATAGCCTCTGAAGAGCTTGCTATGGAAATTAGCCACAGTGTTCAATATTTCCTTGAGGCTTTCCTGAAGGCAAAGACTTTAGCTTCAGCACTGTGGAAGTATGGTGGAGTCACTCTTTAAAAGAGCTTTCTGGGAATGAAGTAGCTCATTTAATTTTGTTTTAACATGAAGGAGCTGATGTAAAGCTTAAAAAAAAACTTTCCAAAATTTTTCAGATTATCAGTGGCTAATGTTGCTAAAGCTGACATACCTTTGAGTTAGTTCCCTTGGCGAGAATAAGTTGGTTTGGACTTTCATATGAGAGCTGTGACTGTTGGGGAAAGAGCAAAAGCTTCATCTGTCAGATGTCCAGCCCTGATTCCTGACTGCAGTGTTTGTGGCCCTGCACATCTCGGGCTTCAGCCTTCTTGCGTGTATACAGCCCATCTGCACTGCATATGTAGGTAGGTCTGATGCAACCAGATGCACTGGACTGGCTGAGTGGCAGGCTGCTTGAACCCATCTTTGTCTGCAGTTCTCCAGACAAAAAATAAGGAGTCCTAGATAAGCCTTTTACCACTTCACAAACTGTAGGAAATGGTTAAAACTCAGCTTTTTTGCATCCTCAGAGAGCAGGTTTAAGACCTCTAGTGTTCTCATTTAGAAAACACCTTCTATTTGTGTGTCTCACCCTGACTAAAGATGGCAAGGATAGCGTCTTCTTTGAAAAATGTTGAGAAACCTTCTGTAGGACATCTGGAAAAGAAGACCAGGTCCTAAGTGTGAAGCTGAGAAGAACATTAATAGATCAGATGGCTTGCAGATGTAATGATGCTGACTATTTTAGATAGCACCTTTTCACTCCCGAAAGAGAACAGTGGTGTTTTCTGAGAAACAGCTCATTAATGACAGCCCAGTCACCTCTTTTCAAATCAAAGCTTGTTTTTGAAGGGAAAACCAAATTGCTTTAAGCTAGTCATTCTGACATGTTGAAAGTACAGAGCTGAAATTTATGATAAAATAAAACCCTAAGGGTAAATAAAATTTACAAGTGCTGTTGTCTTAAAATATTCAAGCTCTGGCTGGGAATAGGAGTGTTCTGAGTGAGTAATGGGGCAGCAGTGTAAAATCAGGAAATGAGGGAATTGAAGGCCATGTTTCGTAGCAGAATTATTAAGTAGTCAGAAATAAGAGTTGTGCAAGTTACCATTAGGAAACAGATCACTCTGTAATGGATACAGATTTGTCTTTTCCAGGAACAGTTAATTAAAGACAGGCTATGAGTTTCTTCTTGATTTCTGTGGAGTTGTACTCCACAAAAGAGAGGTTTTGTGAGGACATTACACACACCGTTTCATTAATCTTATGTGCCATCTGGTTGGTTTTGTTATTTATTTTTCTTAAACGTTGTTGTTTAGGAGAGGTATGGAAACATTTCTAGTGCTCTGAATATGACACAACATTTTTAGTTAAATTTTAGAGATGACTTTTTAGATGGGTGCAGATTGTTCTACAAACATAGCAGTTGAAAGCTCTAAAAAGTGTTCTTACTAATTAAAATCCATTAATGAGCTAGGAATTACTGTAACCTTTTCTTGGTGACAATTTAGGAAACTTGCTGATAAAATCAGGTAATTTTTTTCCACCTCAAGAATCTTATTGTGCATTTAAAAGTCTGAGTCACAACAAACACTGGATTAGGATGCAGGAACACGTGCAGTGGGAGAGATGGTGCTTGCTTTGCGTGGTGATCTTGCTGCTGCTTTGACTGTCAGGCTGACAGGTCAGTCAAGCAAGCTCATGGGACAGAAGAACAAATAGCTGGAGAAAGCCTGGGAGACCAAACTTGTGTTGCTCTCCTCTGCCAATTTACATGTATAACTGAGCCCATGATTATGCAGATGGTTTGAAGAAGGAAGGTGGGACTGCTGCTTTTCAGCCTGAGGTTGTGTTGAATTTTGTGTCATGTGAAACTGTGCCCTGAGTTTTACTTGCTTATGTTATGGTTTAACTGTTCTGAGAGAGAAAAGATGATAAGTAGCCGTGGTGTTGAGGCAAATGTAAGTAAAAAGCCCAATAAACACAACTGTGGTATGAGATGTATCCAGGCTGGAGAGCTGGCTGTAAGAATGACAGCACCAGATGCCCCATGGCTGCTGCTTGTTGGCCTTTGCTTGTCCATCTTCTCCCACCTCTGTGAACTGGGGCCTTGCTTTTTCAAGTGCTGGGAAGTCTCCTGGTTCATTAGTGCTGGGTGAGAGGTAGGTATTGTTTTAATCGTAGCTTTAGGACTCTTTTTTTAGCAACAGCTAGTGATAGCAGTCATAACTTAAGCTTGGGGGACTGCCAGTTGGCAGAGGGATGCTGGTAGCTTTCAAGCAGGGGTGGCTTGAATAGGAGCTGTAAGAGAGACGTGGTCTGTGGAGGTCAGACTGCAGAGCAGCAACAAACATATCCTGTCCAATAACACAATGTGGAGGAAAAGATTTACCTAAAGGTGGAAAAGCTAATTTCAAGAATGAACCTTCTAATTCTTTTGAATTCTGATTTTTTTTTGGTGCAATCCAGGACCTTCCAAAATAATTAAATCTTGATGTTACAGGCACAGCAGCCTGTCTTACACTATAATGTATCTGCTATAGCTCTGAGGGAACAGGTATGGATTTAGCTGTAGATCTTTTGAAGTAAGGCCCGTGATAGACATATTAACATTAATAAAATGCAATGTTAGAGGCATTTAAAATGGTTACTCATCTTTCTCTTGACTGCAATCTGTGCAATGCTTGGATGGAATAACCCTTGGCAATTGCTTATGGAAATGACAAATTACACAGGGAGCAAAAGGAAGATTTTGGCATGGTGTTTGGTCTTGGATATGCTAAGCAAACTTAAACACAAATTGTAGTTGTTTACCTGGCAGTGGTGCAGAGGAAGGGTACTAATGAACTGGTGACTGATGCTGAAGAGAAGGGTGTGGAATCCTTGGCTGGGGGTGTCTCTTTTCTGCCCTGGCACAGATGCTACCCAGTAAGTTTATCACTTACCAGTGTGTGGGAGGAGTGGGAGAAACAGAGGATGTTCCTAACATCAGGAAGTCATCACGATCTATTGTGCTAACTTTGCGTGACATTATCAAAGACAGAGGGGAAGAGGGAAAAAAAAGCTATTCATTGAGCACATTTGTTTTCAAGCAGTACAGAAAGAGGAGCTGTCTTCAGTTTTAAGTGTGTTGATTGAAAAGTATTTTCACACCAGCACATCGTGACTAATATTCCATGCAGTCATGTTCCCGCCTGTCACTTTCAGATGTGGTTTTTGTGCAGCTGCAGGAAGAAGTTCATTTAACCCCAGCCAGGCACCTGACAACATGAAGGGAAAGGCTGTTTGTGCTTGGAGCACTGTTTGAGCAAGTGAACTTTCTGGAATAAGGATCAAGCCTTAGTTGCTGTGTTTCTTTGAGTGGCAGCCATGGGGGATGGGAGCTAACAACAAATCATTAGGGCACAGGGACCCATGACAAATGGATGTCTAGCTGGGCTCTTGAAGGTGGGTTGCTGAGTTGGGGGGAAAAAAACCATCTTGCCTTATTGGCATTTTAAGGAGGGAGTGGACGAAGTGGGAATGACAGAGCATCCTCTTATGAGATGCATTTGTTTTGTTATGAATGTCAGCAGTGCCTCTCTAGAAATTTCATTCCAAGTTTAATGAACTTTTGATTGTGCTTGCGTGTTCAGCAACCAGGGAAAATGTGCCTGGCTGCAATTTTCATTCTAAGTTATTGAACTGACAAGACATGAACTCTCTTTCTGAGAGCCCAGGACGCTTACATGCCCATGACAGAGGTGCTATAAAACCACACCAGGTAAGAGGTATATATAGGCATTGGTTTGTTTTCAGCATGGTCTCTTGAAAAGAGTTGGGCAGTGTCCAGTCCTGACCTCAGTCTTTTTGTGGGCTAAATTAATGTCTTTATTCTGCTTGGCAGTGTGGGCCAAGAAGAATTCTAAAATGAATGCAAGAATTTGTGGTGTGCAAGATGCCTGAGAGTACCCTCAATTGGTTTTGTGTTTCATCAGTGTGGTGTTACAAATGGGCCTGTGTAACACAGAGGAGAGTCTGCAAGCCCTTACTGGTTGACAGTGTGAATGGTGTAGCAGGAGGGGCTGTGCTGGGGCCCTTTTAAGTGGGGGAATATCCATCTTGCAATGTTGTTGGAAGTAATTATGAATCTGCTTTCATTTGAAGAAAGAAAAGCCCAGCAGATGTCATTTCATGTTTAAAATGTGAAGCTGAGGCATAAATTAGTGTCCTGCTGCTACTGATCCATGGAGGAGTCATGAGCTTTGAAATAGAAACAGACTCAAATTCTCAGTGTCACTGGCTGTGCAAATAAAGCACGTCCTGCTTGCCTGTATTTAGGATACTATGCTCCTAAAAGAAAAACAGAAATAAAACTTTTCCATCTTTTTCAATGTAGGAAGGGGAAAAAATCCTGTCTTCTACTTTGGACATGTGTGGCATCGGGTGTCCTGCTTTGACAGAAGGAATTATTTTTTGAAAGAAATAAAATGTGCATTGGGGGTTCTCTCCCCTGCACTGAGAACATGTCTTTTTTTCCTGAAGACCAGGCCGGGACTTGAAAAAGCCTGTTCATGAAAATTAGGACTGGGCCCTCTCATGCTGGGCTCTGCCCTCTGCTTTTGTTCTGTTGCTTCTTAAAAGGCTTTGGGATGACTTTTGACTCTCTAAGCTCTTCTGCAAGTTGGGGATGATGATAGCTTTCTCAGTGAGGGTGTTTGAAGGAAAAATTGGTGATAGTTGAAGCCTCAATGATGAGGGGATTGAGAGGCTGGTGACAATGCAGCTCCACATCTGTCATGGCTTATGGGTACAGGGTGGTGACCTGCTGATGGGGGAGTTGCCTGTAGTGTGGTGGCCTGGTGCAGTAGTAGGAAGCTTGAAGCAAGCAGAGGAGAAACAATGGCTTAAATAAACACTTGCAGATGGTTGTAGGGCAGTGGAAGAACTGCTGGCTCTGAGGAGTTTTCTGGGTGTCCCAGAGAACTTCTGAGCCAGGGATGGGCAAGGTGGCTGAGACCTGAGTGTTTTTCAGAAGAGTCTGTGGCACGGTCTCACGTATGGGAAGTGGGAGTTGGTGGGAGCTGTGCAGAGAAGTCATCTGACCCTTGAAGGTGTCTTGAAAAGCATGGACTGCCTTGGCTATAGGCAAGGGAGCACACTCTTTGCCTAAGCTGTCTTTCTCCGGATGCTTTTTTACTGCTACTGTATGGAATTAAGTAGACGGGAATTAAGTGGATTCTTAGGCATGTTCCCTCTTCATTGCAGATTCCCAAAGGGCAGTTTTAGTCTCTGTGGTGGGTAAATTGGGCTGACCCACAAGGGTTCTGCAACTGAAGGCCCTGTCTGAGTGCCAGAGGAGCAGGACTCTGTGCCAGGAGAGGTAAAAGCACAAGGTCTGGCACTGGAGGAGCTTGCTTGGAGAGGGAGGAGGCAGGAAGGATGTAAGTGTGTATTTAGGCTCACTACAAGGAAAGCTGCAAAGAGGCAGTGGCATTTATATACAGGAGTTAACACGTAGCTTTCTTCTTTCTTTTTTTTTTTCTAGTTAGAAAGGCCAGGTTCCATCTGAGCAAAAGTTGGCCTTCCTCACAGTTATTCAACTTGGATCCTTGGTGTCGTGTCACTGGCTGTGCAGCTGCTGTAGCCTCACACAGCAGGCACACTTGAATGCTAGATGTAGGAAGCCATAGGAAACACTCACTTCCACCCTTTCTCTTCTTTGTGAGGCAGCTTTTTTTGCACCCATTGTGAATATGTCCCAAAGTAGCAAAGAGCTTGGAAGGCCATTCTGCATTTCTTCCTCTTGCAGGTCAGCTTCAGCTTCTCCCCACGTTCCCCCCTAGTAAGTGGATGTTACTGGTGTTTACACAAGGATCCTAAAAGTCAACAAATGGAAATTATTGGAATGGAGAGAAATAGGGCCTTCTGGTTTTGGTTGTTTGGTTTCTTGCTTGTTTCAGAGCTTGGCAGATGTGAGCTTTGCCTCTTGCACAGCACTCTGAGGCCACGTAGACAACCAGCCTGTGGAGAACTGCAACACCAGGGGAGGTTTCTGCCTGCGTCCCCACACCGCTCGGTTTAACGAGGCGTGCTGGCTTTTGGCAGGTTTCCGACAGGCTGCCACTCCACGCCACTGTCTCTCATTAGGTAGGATGTTTTTAGGTGCTGGGTTGAATTTACTTCCATCCCGGGCAGACATGGTGGTGGTCTGCCTTTTACACACTCCAATTTACAGAGCTAGCGCCAAGCTACTAAATTATTAAGCCAGGGTTTTAATAGAAACCCCTGTGTAGTCTTAAATTGTTTCCACTCTATTTGGAGTTTCCTGCTCTGCTGGTTTTTATTTTGTCCTGTGTATGAAAGTGTGGAGGGAGGAATTCTCAGGAAAGTACAGAGGCAAAGAGGAAGAATTCAGCCTAAGACCACTAGAAAGTACAGACAAAATAAAAGGTTAATTGGTGCTATATCCAGCTCTGATGGATGTGATGGGGAGAAAAAAATTGCATCCTAATTCCCACAACAGTTCAGCGGAAACTCGTGTGTTTGTTTTCAATGCTGTTTGTAACTTAGGTTTCTCAACAATATTTTCTTGCCCAACTATTTTTGTCTTGACCCCTTCCCCAGGGCTTGAAAGGGACGTTTGTCAGCAAACACAGCTCCCCCAGTGTCAAGCCCTGCTGCCGCCAGTGAGACGGCAGTGCTCAGTCAGGGCAGGCTTCCCTCCTTGGTGGAGGTTGCGCCTTCCAGCTCTGCACCACTTCCACCCAGTCCTTCCCTTGCTGTAGGCTCTCCTCTGCAGCCCTGCACCACTGGCTGCTGAGTTGGGATTATCCTTGCCACTTAAGTACTGTGTAAGTCAGGTGTGGTAAGCATGGCTTGTTTTTTAGCTGTGCACTGATACATTTGTGTTGTTCCGATGACAGGTACGGTAGCTGTCCTCCACTGAATGGGTGGACTGTCACACAGTAAAAACGAGGGATGTTGTTTGAACAACATGGAATTGAACAACGTTGAATCAAACAACATTGATTTCCTGAGGTTGCTTCATCTTGAGCAGTCACCTTTTGTCCTCTGGGGGTACTTAGATGGAGAGGTTTGAAAAAATGGTGATATGAAGCAGCAGCGGGCTAAATCAGGTCAGCTTGTGTCTGCTCCAGCCCTTCACTTAGCAACTGCTGTGGGTATGTGCCAGGTCCCAGGAGAGGGGACCACTTCCACTGAGGACATAGTGTAGTTACAGGATGTGTACACACCAGTTTGAAAAGCCAGGGTGCCAGAGTGACTGGGGTTGTCCAGCACAGCTACAGGAAGCCGAAGCAACCCAAGGTGTGCACTTGAGGGCTTGGAGAAGATCTGTTTCCAAGCTCTCTGAATATATGGTGCATCTTACAATGTGTAAAACACCTTAAACCATCTGACTTGGCTCTTGTGCGTATGGTACGAACAGCTATTGCCTGAATCCTGCCCGGAGTTTACAAGTCTGGCTGAAGAGAAAGTTGGGCTGTGAATTATAAAGGCCACCTTCGTCACTCAATGGCAGGAATAGCACTGCAGTTCCTGTCATTGTCATCACGCTAGAGCCGTGTTTAATCTCATGGCTGATTTACTTAATGTCTCTCCTGGGGTCACTCCTAACACATTTATTTTTAGGATTCGGGGAAATTAGGGACACTAGCAATCCATTGTGGTTCTCTCCCAAGGCAGGAGTTTTGCAGACTACGATGGTAATAACAGCAGTGGCTTAGTCACAGAGTAACCTTGCTGAGAGGATGAAATTGCACTGGCAATTATTCTAGAGCTTAATGCTTGCAAATGGACAGTCTCCACTGAAAATATACTGAAGGTGGAGGTGGAGGCCATGAGTTCCCTGGGTTTGGTTAACTTGGAGGGTATGCATATAGTTTATGGGGAAATCCCTGGCAGTGCCTGTTGGCTTTCAACCCTATAAATAAAGAATTTTCTCATCAAATACTTAGCGTTTGGGTGTAGGACTGAGATGGTCATGTGTCTTCCCCTGTACACAGCTATGAATCATTGTGTTTCATGACAAACTTGTCATGCCCCAACAGAGGAGCTCCTTTCTACCTGGCTGGTAGGTCCAGTGGGGCATCTAACATGCTTCTCAGCTTCTTTTAGGAAAGACAACGTGCTGAAAGACGCGTGGTAACAGTTGGCCTAATGCTCCTTGCTCTGCTTGTTGTTTTCAAACAGATGGACCTCTCAGTGGAAACTCTTTACAGCTTCATGCAGGAGCGCCAGAAGAAGTATGCCAAGTATGCAGAGCAGATCCAGAAGGTCAACGAGATGTCTGCCATCCTGCGCCGCATCCAGATGGGCATCGACCAGACGGTCCCGCTGATGGAGCGGCTGAACAACATGCTGCCCGAGGGCGAGAGGCTGGAGCCCTTCAGCATGAAACCCGACCGGGAGCTGAAGTCGTAGCTGATCCAGCAGGCTCCCCCTTCTTCTCACCTTCCAGACTCCAGCACTTCCAGCAGATTGGGCTGGCAGATGTTTGAAGCAGACATCAGTGCTGCCTGACTCTCTGCCAGGGCATTGGAGGAAGAGCAGTGTTAGCTGCCAGGACTGCACAGCCAGGAATCCAGGAGCTCCCCGGTCCCGTCGTTTGCAAAGGATGATTTACCCTTCTTTCATCTCCCTCCTCTTGCCCTCCTGTGTCCTCTGCCACTGCCTGTGCCGAGGCATTTGTTCCATTGCTGTGACTAGATGGGGGTTTACAGAGGAGGAGTTTTCTGTCATCTGATTTATTATTTTTTTTACTAGAAAAATTCAAAGGGATACAGGGTGTGACTAGCCCTCTGACGTGGTTTTTGTGCCATTTGGATTTAGAAGATCGTATGCCTGACAGGTATTTCTGAGATCCCCTGGCCTTGGAAATATGTGTGTGTTTTATAGGTGAAAAGTGTGGGAGCCAGGAACTGGCTTATTAAAATCTGCTTATTATCATAATTAACATGGTTTGCATGGCAGGGTTTTGGCATGTCCTCCTTGAGGCTTCTGTTTTTATGGGCTCACTAATTTATGAGGCTGTAAAGGAATAACTATTCCAGATATGTATGTCTGTTAACATTAAGCAAGTTAGCATTCCTCTCCCCCTTGCCCTGGCAATGTCCCCATGCTCCAGCTGGTGGCGTTTGGTGTCCCTCACCTTGCACAGTGATTCTGACAGGCTCTGGCACAGACCTGCTCACTTTGCATCCCAAAGTTGGACACAGGGTGTCTTATTTTTATTGGGACACTCCAGTTACCTTGGTGCTGTCTATTCCTACCAGAGGGATGGAGTTGTTTCTTTACCTTCAAACATATGGAGTTGGAGGGGGAAAGTATGAGAAGTCCTTTAGGTCTTCTCCTTGGCTGAGCTGCCATCATGCTAAGAGCTTGCCTGAGCATGGTGTTTTATGACTGAAACTACTCAGCCCTTTGAGACCACGCTCAGTGAACTGTTCCAAAGGCTACCAGATGTTCTTGCCTTCTCCCAGGCAGAGGGCCCTGCTTGAAGGCAGTCAGGGTGTCCATACTGCTTAGGTGCTGTGCTGTCCCATGGGAGATGGGTTGATTGCCAAGTGTGACACTGGTCTGCTGGCTGCAGACGATTTGCAGCACCTCTCCGAGCTTTGGTTTCTCCCTGTGTAAAAAGGGCAGATATTCTACATTGCTGCTGCAAAAATATTTAAGAATCTAGAAATAAGGTTTAACAGCCTGCATCACCATTGTGTGACAGCTCTTGTCTGCAGCAGAAGGGCTGTGGTCCCAGGATGCTGTCGCTGGCAAGGAGGCTGAAGTGTGCCCAGGTACCCCAAGGGCTGTTGTACACCAGGAGTGCAGTTCCAGTGGTTAGGACAGGTGTCTTTGGGAGAGTCAGTTAACCCATCTTCCAGTATGGGACGAGGCTAAAGGCAACTTCAATACCTCTTAGTACTTAATCAGCAAAATATGGTCTCTAAGCATAAGGGAGTGAAAACCTGGTAGGTTTTTGGTGGTATTGATTGCTACCTGGTGGCAGGAAGCAACAGGCCGTTCTTTTGGTGCACTCCAAAAGGCCATGTGGCCTAGAGTCAGTTTTGTGATGCAAACTGCAGCTAACTTAGATGTGTGTCTGAACCACAGTGGTGATTGGTCCACTGAAATCAGGGTCCCATAGAAATTAAGCCCCTGGAATGATGTCCTGGGAACTGAGCAATTGACTGTTTGAGAGACAGCAAGGAACTCAGCAGATTTTCTAGTAGCAGCAGCAGGGTGGGCCTGGTTGTCTGCTGTTTCCACCCCAGAGCTGCTAAATGGTTGTATATACGTAGGTGTGTGCTGTGTGGGATGTAACATCAGCCTGCCATCCTTGCTCCTGCATCCTGCAGTATTTTACACTTGGTTTGTTAAAAGCTACATGAGACTCAACAAGCCATGAAAAGCCACTTCCCGTGGCCATGCCAGTGAGGATCCTCCTTGTCCATCACTGAGTGTGTCTCTGCCTCCTGCCATCAGACACACCAGAATATCCAGCAGCTTTAAATAGCAGCTGCAGGCGTTTTTGCCCTCCTCATCCAGATGATGCTGTCTGGAAGTTTAGAATGTGCGACATTCAGCCGTCGGCCAGACAGGATCATGGATATCCCACGCCCTGGCATGCTGGAAGCCTATACTGGTGTGAAGATCCTGACACTGGATCTTGAGGCAGGGGCTAGGCTGCAGATGCTCTCTCCTGTAAAGCTTCTAGACATTTGGCCTCATGCTATCAAGTGTCAGATCAAAGCATTACTCCTTGTGGTGCTAATGAGGGCAAGTGAATAGTATTCCTATCTGAAAGCTGCAGGAGCCAGGGCTGAAAGTCAGTTCCTTCCTTATTTGCTGTAAAACATCTAGACATTGGGCTGATAATGGGAGAAAATGCTTGTTCCTAGGAACAGTGGCCTTTAAGCTGGTGGATGTGCTGCTGGGCTGCCCAGCTAGAGCTTTCTGAGCAGCAAGGGTAAGTTGTGAAAAACATTAATAGCTTAACTAGAAGGAAATGGGAGCTGAAATGTGAAGACCAACCTCCTCCAGTGCACACAGGTCATCACCTTCTTTGATAGGTGATAGTCTCCTGTATGGGTACTGTAAGACAGTGTGCACCCTCTTAACTGGTGGTTCTCAAATGATGGTTTACAGTTTTATTTAAAACATTGTCATTGGCTTCATTAACTGTAAGTCTTTGGACCTCTTACTGAGGGGAAGGCATTTCCTGCCACATCTTGAGCTACAGTTTGTTGCTTGGCTGCTCCTCATTCACTTTTCTCTGTTCTCTACTTCATCTCAGATGCAGGTCGTACTCAAGGTGAGACTGTTGCCTTGCTCCCTCTCCCACTGTTTGGCAGAATATTTTAGATGTGACTGGAATTACCTTTCTGCTTACAAATTTCCTTTTCCAAGCCAAATGCTATTGGTGAAGGCCTCAGGTATCTCACAAATGTACTAACTGTTACCTCTACCACAAAGTTAGTGCTACAAGCAGAGAATAATCTGGCATCCTCCACTGAAAACAAACATTTCTGCCCTTTCTGCTTTCTGAGGTGGTGTGTGGTCTGGGGTGCAGGCTAAGCTTCTTGCTAAGTGGGTTTCTGAAAAGCTGGAGAACAGGATGTCTCTCTGGGTCTGTAGCTTCCTGCTGGCCTGAGGGGCTCTGGGTTTTCTCCTGACTCTACTGTTGTGACCCCTGCTTTGTGCTGCTGCTGCTGCTTGTTCCAGCCTATGCTGGTCAGTGTGCTACATGTGCAAAAGAGGTTTGCTTTGTTCATTCTGTTGTTCTTGATTTTTAATTTAATGCATTGACAGGGTGCTAAAGTGCCAACCTACCTGCAGGGCAATTTCTGTGAAGATCCAGTGAATGGGATGGAAAATAGTTGTGTTGTTTTTTTTAAAAAAAATATGTATTTTGAATTAAATATATTTAAATATATTTAAATATTTAAAATGCATTTTGCCCTCTTCTAAGCTTTTACAGTGTTAGAAATAGATGTTTTTTCAAGCCCACTCATGGCATGAGTGGCCTTCCCCTCTGTCAGACTGTGTGCCCAGGGTTTCCCAAGCTGCTACTGTAACATCCCTCCTGTTCCCGAGCTGCCCGCGCATATTTTGGTTACCAGCCTCGTGGCTGAGCACTCCTTGGTTTATGAGTTGTTATCCTGTTTGCAGACTTCATGTCCTTTCAGCTGCCTAAGTGCTCCATGTCCCCCAGCTCCAGCATTAAAACATTTGGTATCCCTCTTTTCCAGGTGTGTTGTTTCTCTGATTGCCTTTCTCATCCTCCATGTGCAGTGCACCACAGCTTGCTGTGATGTCTGTGGGCACTACACACACTTGAGTGTGGGAGGTCTTATCATAGCTGTGTTGCTTTGTACACAGATCCCACCTTTGTGCTATGGACACGGCCCATTTCAGCTGCCCTGTGGCTGCCTCTGCCCTGGGACTGTAAGGAAATGTGTGTCCCAGAATGAAAATGCATGTTGGGGGGTTTGGATGCTGTCCCAGTTCTCCTTGGCGCTGATGTCCCTTTTAGATAAATGATGTGTACAGCCATGCTTGTGACTTGCCAGCAGTGGGGTGGGACTGTAGTTCAGTTGGGTGCCTACCTTTTCTGTGCTGTTGGCCTCTTAAGAGATAAAGGAGAGGATTTGGGATTGGTGGACTCAGACATTAGTGTGCGACTCTAGTGTCCCTGTGCAAAGGACTCATGGTGTGAGACAGTCTGCCTGTTTTTAGGGCACCCAGGAAGACTTAATGTGAGCAGCAAAGTATTTCTCATTTCTTCCCCCCTACCACCTCCCACACTTACCTGCCTGTCAAAAAGAGACCATGTCTTGACAGGTGCTGTGTATTAGTTCTTTGCCAGATTTCAGCAGGCACTAGAGTTGGCCATCCTTGGCCAGACTGGCTTTCAGGGTGAAGACAGAAGAGCAGCTCACTCAGTGTTCTGCAAATCCAGGGCAGGTCTGAGGTGGTGGTGGCTGTGCTCAGCCCAACTACATGGTTACAGGCATGTGGGAGAGGAGAGGCATTCAAAGGACAATTGTTAATGTCAGCTGCCTAAAATAACCCTTTCTGTCTTTTTAAAAGCTTTAACAGATGGAGAGTCAGCACTGATGTTACAGGCAAGCTGTAAAGGTAATGAAATGTAATGCCCTACTGCAAGGCAGTACCATAACCATAAATAAATAAGGATGGCTGTAGATTTTGTCACATGTGACTCCGAGTTGGGTACATGAACTTGATACAGAGCTGGATTTGAGAGAATGTCCCAGTGCAGTTTTTACAGCTGTACCCTAGCAGAAAGGCTTTCCTGCCCCACTTTGGGGGAGTTGATGGTGGACAGGCATTAACAGCCCTCTCATTTGCAAAGCACCTTATGACCCCTGTGTGCCTTTCCTGCCACAGGAGGTGGCAGAAGCCTGCTGTAGAAATAGCTTCCTTTCCTCTTCTGTTTGTACTGGTGTCTCAATTTTATTCTCCAAGTGCAGAATTGGCTGAAGGCTTCACAGCAGAAACACTTCAGTTAGCGTCAGAGCAACCATTTGGTCCAGAGGGCCTAAAAGTTCTCTGTAGACATGGTTTAAATGTAGACATGGTTCAAATGTAGACATAGTTCAACTTGTCAGGCTAAGTTGATGTATTATGAATACTGTTCTTCTACCTGAATTCCCAATTGTGGTTTTATGTGTATAATAGTGGTATTGTATTATACTGCTATAATGTCTAAAAGTACTAGGATAACTGTCCTTTGATCTCCAAAACTCAAAGAACAGATACAGGTTAGCTAGATGTTTAGTCAGGGTATGGCTATCTAAATAAAATGTCTAGGTTGGCAAGTTGGCCTGAACATCAGTGATTTCAGATTTTAAAAGGGGCAGCAACAGCCTTATTAGAACTCTAGTGCTGTTCCTAGGAGGACTGCCAGGCCACTGTTCTGGGTGTCTGAAACCGCCACTTCCTCATAGAAATCAATTTAAAACTTGTGCTGAGTCAAAGCATAATGAGCAGCAAGCTGATGTTAAAACAGCAGCTCATGTAATTGCCCCATTTTTGTTCTCTTCCTTACCCACCCTCCCACCTCCCACCCCCTCAGAAACAGGGCAAGCTCATCCATCCTGGGGGCAGGTTTGCCCTGTTTTCAGTCCACTCTAGGAATAGAAGGGTGATGGTTCCATCAAGAGTGTAGGGACTTCAGGGACCCCTTTCCCAGTAACGCCAGTCAATGAAATGAAAATGAAATGTTGATGACACATGAGACACCTTTCAGATGCCTCTCAGGTTTTGACTGGAGATGGAGTTAAGACTCTTTCTTCACAGAGGCTGCAGGCAAAGGGGCAAGGGTGGAAAGATGGAGAAATAAAGCAGAGCAAGTCCTGCAAAGCAGACAAGAGGAGGAGTGGTGAAAGCTCAAGCGCACGCTTCAAAAAGCAGACATGAAAGGAACCATCAGTTCATACAAGAGCTCATCAGAAGTGGACTTTGGAGTATGGTGAGTGAAGCTATAGCAGGTGCATCTTCAAAGATGACATGTCAAGTGATCCTGTCAAGCTGATGCGAGTTAGATCTGTGCAGGGGTCTCATTTCACAGTGTGATGGAGGCAAGCATCTTGTTTGTAGCAGAAAATGCAGAAGCCCATACACAGCAGCCACCTGTACTGGGGCTGATGGGACAGTCTCCTCAGAGAGGCCCAAGATGCTGCACTTCCCCTTCTGGGATTATGGGTTAAAATTACCTTTTTTAAAATTGCTTCTATTACTGGACCTAAGTTTGAAGATGCCAGTACACAAGCATATAGGTCTGAGGCAGGATGGCAAAACCTTAGCAGCCATGTTCTACTGCTGGATTTAATTTTAATATACACTACGTTTGTATAAGCTGTTCTCTAAAGGAGCAATGAGGGGCACACCCCTCCCTCAGCAATCAGAAGTCACTCTGAATGCTTCAGGACTGGCAGAATCAGGCAAACCAAGTATGTTTGAATGCAACATGCGATTGGTCTGGTGTAATCAAAGTCAACTGGCTCTTACCATTGAGACTTTACACATAGGCTTGTAGTGACAGGACAAGAGGCAATGCTTTTAAACTAAAAGAGGGCAGATTTAGAGTGGATAAAAGGAAGACGTTTTTACAATGAGGGTAACAGAATGCTGGCAGAGGCTGCCCAGAAAGGCTGTAGATGCTCCATCCCTGGAAGCATCCAAGGTCAGGTTGGACTGGGCTTCCACAACCTCATCTAGTTGAAGATGTCCCTGCTCACTGCAGGGAGTTGGACTAGATGGCCTTTGAAGGCCCCTTCCAAATGAAACCATTCTACGATTTAAACAATTAAATTCTTCATATTTTTTCTTGTCTTCCCATACTTCTTATTTGGAGGTCAGCCTAGGTAGCTTACTCAATTTGAAACACTTCCTTCAGCAAGTCTGGCAGAGCTCCTTGGGAACAGTTTACTCACCACAGTATTGGCCACTGCAAGATGTTAATGCAGAGAAGCGCCACAGCTGCTGTTCAAGGGAGCAGAAGAGGAGGGTGAACAGAACAGGTAAGAGGCTGAAACCATTACCAGTGCTGTACATGGCATTAACAGGCACGTGTCTGTGAAGGATCTATAGGATAAGGATGAGCCCCCTGCTAGTGCTGGGGAACAGGTCACACTGCAGGCAGGTAACACACACTCTGCAGCCAGAGGCACACAGGCTCCTTCCTCAGCCTTTCTATATAAACAGGTACCATTTCTGATTTTATTTCATCATAACATACAGGTAATGCTCATGACACAACAAGATGAGAAACTCACATCTCTCTGAACCATTTAAACAGCTTGCCATACACCAAAGAACATTATATTCATATGGAACATGTACACATTTTCCCCCTCGCATCCTCCACTTTGCTTTCCACACTTCTACACATCATTTCCAGCATTGTTCAGGTATGGGACACTAGTTCAGATAGGAGACAGGCACCACCCTGTGAAGGACATGGAGTTAAGGCTTCCTCCTACAGGAACCTGTCCCCTAAAAAATACTAAGCCTACAGCTTTGATTGATTCACTGACTATGGCGTATTGGAAATCATGAGGAGCCAGAAGACCAGGTGTCAGTTCCTCTGAAAGCAATTACCCAACAAAACTCTAATGTACATATTTGTATGTATAGCAGGAAGGGGAGAACACCCACCTGTGAAGGAGCACAAAAGACAGGAAGATTCTGTGTCTGCCTTTAGGGATTGATTTGTGTTAACCCCAATTAACTGATTTAAGTCACAGACACAGGCTTTTACTGAAATCAGGCTGAAAGGAGCACTGCTAAACCGTTCACATAGATACACCCAGAGTGTGTGCATATGCTGAAAACAATTGTAATCTAATTGCTTTCACTTGATATGCAAACAGACAGAAGTGGCAGAATGTTTAATGGCTAGCCTAGACCTGACATGCTTTCCTGTGTGCTGTCAGCCTGTCCCTTACCTAGACTACCCCTTCTTCCAAAATCTCTTACACATGACACAAACACAGCCTCTGGGTTCAGTTACTCCTGGTGCTGCCTCCCTCTGCCTTTTGCACATTTTAGAATCAAGTTAATCAACGCTGTAGCTTTCAGTGCTATTTTCAACAGTCTACTGTAGGAAATCAAAGTCACATCCTAGCCACAAAACAAAACAATGACAAAATCTTCTCCACTTTTCAATATAGTAAAACCTGAGATTTGAGTCACACACTAGTTAAACTTACAGTTAAAAAAAAAAAACAAAACAAAACCAAAACAACCCAAGCTGCTGACTTGAATTAGGGCTTCAGTTTGCTGCTGATACTTTTTTTTTTTTTAAAGCTGTTGGCCAGGGGTATTTGTTACATGCGATTCACAATTTTCAGCTGCCTCCACTGAAATGGGACAAAATAATATAGTTTCTCCCCCTGATCTGCCTGGTCTGAGGGGGTCTTGGGGAATACCAAGAGAACGTGTGTACACGCCCATCAGAGCAGGAAGGGTGAAGCTGCAGGCTGTGCCTCTGGTGCCCTTGCTGACTGCACCCCTTTGGCAGCAACACCTGCATGTAAACCAACTTGCAAAGTGGCAGTTGAGGCACAGCCTGCATGGTGACCTGGAGGGAGCAGCAGCTGCTTCACTGTCAAACCCAAGATGAGAAGGGCTGTACCTGATTGCCCATGAAACAGGCAGCAGAGAAGTGACATCTCTGGGAGCTGGTGTGTTCCCTGGGGTGTTGAAGGTAAGGATGCAGTACCAGCCAGCAGCAGCACAGCTTGAAGTGTCTGCAGCCAAATCACACACCGCTATGCTAGGAAACTGAGGCCCTGCGCTGGGACAGAGACCGTGGGCCAGGATCAGGGTCCTTTGGAGCTGCAAGTGCAGGAGGTGAGCAACAAACCTGTCATCACAAACCCCCTTTCTTCACACCACACTGTAAGATGGAAGGGTGGAGGTCCACTTCTGTTTTCCTTAGAGACACCTTTTTTTTCTCAGACAAGGGCAGCAAACCACGAGAAGCTTCTACCTTTGAGTCCCTACAGTTTGGGTGAGGATGTTGGGATGGAGAAAAAAACCACAAGCACCTGAACTGCCCCCACCCCACACATCACTGGAACCACAGATGAAGAGCAGTTCCTTAATGGTACTGCTCAGTTAAGGACCAAAGCCCATCCCAACTCCTTGGTAGTTAAAAAAACCCCAAAAACCAAAAAGTCTATTGAATTGTCAATGGGCAAGATAAGGATGGTGTGGTGCTGTACCAGCCACTTCTCTTGCACATAACCCCAAGTATTCATGACTCCATTACAGCTCAGAAACTAAAGCAGCTACCCCTCTCCCAGAAGCCAGCTTAATATAAAAAAATACAAGTACTGCTTATATTTCAGAAGACTGGGTGAAAGACTCACAGATATGGTTTAGTCATCTTCTTTTTAAGAACTGCTGCTGAGCCAACTGAAACATTGTGCGTGTTTAAAAAAAACACAGCTTTAAAAAAAAAAGAATTAAAATCAAATGTGGCTAGTCATTGCTTGTTCACATTGCTTATGAACTGACTACCAGCATCTGGCAGCCATAAAGCCCTAGTTTATATTTTTGAGGTACTGGGTTTATTGTTTGGGCTTTTTTGTTAGTGTTTTTGTTTTGTTGTTTTTTTTCTCTGAAGCAGCTCTCTAGCGAATCACCTCAATCCTATCCATGAGAACAATAGGTACACCAGTATTTACATGTGTCTGAATGGTGTGTTCAGACCAGCCTTGCTGTAACCAGTCCCTACATCCTTTGGAATCACGCCCGGTCTCCTTTCTTACGGGAAAAAGGTCTCCCTCCAGAGGTTGGCTCAGTGTCAGGGCTAAGGTGCACTGGTGAAGATGTGGGGCTTGAGGAGGGGAGAACAAAACTAGCTCTGATGATGAGTAGGAACATGTTTCAGTGGAACTAGAGAAAAGGTTTGATACCAAGAGAGCTTCCTTTTTAAAAACCACTGAAAGGATGTGCAATCC
>NW_009954537.1:242412-242865 GCF_000747805.2 Chaetura pelagica | reverse complement strand
GGGAAAGAGCTTGGAAATGTTCTGCCTTTCTCCAGGAAAGGGGAGGAGGGAAAGTGTCCCCAGTGGTAACACTTGGTTTTCCTCAGGCTCACTTGTCATTTCTTTGCCTTATTAAATCTAGTCACTGTGTTCACACATGAAGCCTCCCCTCTCTTCCCTCCCCCCGCAACTTTCTGCACAAAGTTCATTCTTTTCAGATTCACAGGGACCTCTCCAGTGCTGGAGGGGGAAATCACTTTCCACGCAGTCACACCAGCCTGCTGCCCCTCAGGACACCTCAATGATTTCCATGCTGCCCGAGAAGCTCGACTGACTGCCCACTTTCCCCAGCTCCTCCCTGGACCTGTTGTCCGACAAGATGCTCTCCCCAAACTCCATCTGGCAGCTCCGGCGCTTGAACTGCTTCTCGAAGGAGCTCTCCTCGTGCCAGCTGCGCCGGGAGTCGCCGCGGTC
>NW_009954537.1:229442-242072 GCF_000747805.2 Chaetura pelagica | reverse complement strand
GGCTTCCTCTTTGTCAGGGCTGCTTTCTGGGCTTTGCTCCGAGACCTCCTGGACAGGGGAGAACTGGCACAGCTTGCTGCTGCCCTCCAAAGCAGCCGCGTGTTTGTAGTACTCCAGGGTGTCTTCCGAGGAGGCGAAGCCCTGCACCGCTGCCGTCACGCAGGTGCTGCTGGCCGAGCAGGACACGGATTTGATGTCCAAGGAGAAGGAGCGCTTCAGCCGGTTGCTGTCCTCCACCTTGTCTAGGGAGACGTGCAGCCCGTTGATGCCCTGCACCAGCGGGCCGTCCTCCAGCGGGGCCGGGTGCCCCCGCGGCGCGCTGCCGCAGTCCGGCTGCTCCACCCGCTCCGAGGCAGCGGTGAGGCAGAGCTGGTTCGTGGAGAGGCTGCTCTGCCCACCCTCCGGCACCAGCACGTGCTCGCTGCTTTTCTCCAAATGCAGGAGCTTCAGCTTACTGATATGTCCAGGCTGCCCGCTCTGGTTCTTGATCTTCTTCTCAAAGTCCAAAAGCTGGCCCAGAAAGTTGAAGTTGGGAGAAATGGTTGGCCTTTTTTCTTTCACAAATCTGGAAAGAAGAGACAAACAACAAAAGAATGAATCAAAGGACCTGCTGCTCCGGCCTGAGATAACCCCGGCGTGTTTGTTGTGAATGTTAACAGCCCAGTCTTAGCTTGTCAGGATGCCCAGGCTGAGGTTCAGTCAAGCACTGGAAACACAAGATGGGGGAAAAAAAAAAAAAAGGCTGCATTTTTTTTAAAGCAAGATCATGTTGGATGCTTTCAGTTCTCTCTGTAGCTTACTCAAAGGTGGCTAAAAAAGGGGAAAGAAAGCATTCACTTCTTTATGATGGCCACTACATGGTTTGAGGGAATAATTTTCCTTACTTTACTTCACCAGTGGGATCTCTGCTGCCTCAGTTTCTAACCAGAATTAAGAGCCCCTCAAGTTCTGCATGAACAGCATCAGAGCTCCAGTCAAGAGACGTGGGCCTCCCCTGCGTGCCAGCAAGCAGACCCACCTTCCCCACCACTCAAAGCGATGAAACTTCGTGATCCTTTCACCTCTCCCATGCTGCTGTTACTGCAGGGTGTGCTTCCTGCTCTCTTTATCTTTGTCAGCAAGATAAAGAGCTCTGATACATACTGACCTTATGCAGCAAATGCCTGTGATTTCTACCACACACTGGTACTGACTGATGACATGATAATCAAAAAGAAAACCAGAGAGGAGCAAACGCAGCATTAAAAGGAAAACATTCTCTCCAGCTCTGTAGGTGTTCAGCAGTAAAGGGCAACACTATTGCCCACTGGAGGAGTTGGTCCTGGAGGAAGCAGCCTCTCTGGCATACAGGTGCCAAGCTAAGCTTGCACTTACCTACTCAGCTGAGTATGGACAAGGTACAAATACACACTTAACATGTTTTCCTGAACCAGGACTCTAAATGTATAGAAGTCTTAAGTATTCCAGGTCCTGCCATATACCTCAAAGTTAAATGCAAAACCAGATTGCTACCTGTGTGATTTGTAACATAAGCTAAGTAAGTACTCTCTGCTTCTTGCAGGCTGTAAAACTGAAAGCATTTCTGGAACTATGAAGGTACCAGATGACAAAGGGAATTAACAAGGGAAGAAAACTTGAAAAGCTAAATCTAGTACAAACACACACGTGATGTGTCACTGGGAAAATTAAATATTATTAACAAGAAAATCTCTCTGGGGATCTGTAGAGAAGGTGCGTGTTCAATGATTAAAAACAGCATGAAAACATTTGAAGGTGCACTTGTGCATGTAGGTATCCACTAGCACCAATGCAAGCAAGCACATGAAAAATATCAAACCAAAACTTACATTTTTCATTTTAAGTTGCCAAAGAACAAACAATAGTAGGAATAGGTGAGTTGACATGGTGACTGGGAGGCTCAGATTGCACAAAGTGGTAGTGGAAAGTTCCATCACAAAGTCTCAACACTGGCAAAGTGAGACAACTCTAAGTCTCCTCAGGAGATACTCTTAAGGTTGATCCCCTAGTGCTGAATTTGGGGTCTTTTACTCCAGTGAAAGCAATTTGATCATAAGAATTCATACAAGCTTCCTTCATTCTTTTCCAGTCAAAGCTACTTGTACTTATTACTGTCTTTGTTATTTAAAGCAAGATCCTTCTGGCCAATGTTCTCTCTTCTGTGCCTCTCCCTTCCACTTCTTCCTTGCCGTACCCCAATATACTGGGCAGCTCTAAATTTAAAACCTGGCTTTTAAAAACTGAAAAGTTTTAAATCTTTGCGAAGTTTTAAAATTCAAAATGCACACCCTTTTTTTCCAATTGGAAAACGGGCATAACATCTAATGTTGATGTTTGTTTCCTCTGCATCGTCCATTATACAAAAGAAAATATTAAAACATGTTTATTTCCTCAGATCTTTCACTTCAAGTAACAGTGTCACCTTTCTATTTTTGTAATAGTCAGACAAACATTTTGCCTGATGACTTTCATTAAATCAGAGAAAAATATTTTTCTTTCAAGTTTTGCCAACAAGAGACCCTAAACCAACGAGTGAAATGTGCTGCAGACTGTTCTCAATAGCATCCAAGGAAATACAGCAAAGTACAATCTAAATTTCAGAGTGGTTTTTCAGTATTAAAACAGTGCAAAGGAAAAAAAGCCTAGGAAGATGAATCGCTCACACTCAGTTGACAGTTCTGGTTAGAAACAACCTAGGATTTCACAGAGGAATTTAGAGGCAGCACATCAGAAGTCCCCTGAAGAATGTGCATTTTAGAAGTGTTTACTGCTCTACAACTCTAACCTTCACACCACTACAGCCTGAGACCAGATGGATTTTTTTAGTGATTTATGCATCCACATCCACTAATTCATCCACACTATCAATACCCAAATAACCCTCACCTACCAAACCTGTTTCACCATATATGTTGAAATTACTGCACATCACCCAACTGCCAGCAGGTTCTAGTGAGAAACCATGGAACATTTCTAAAGGCAACGGGAGACAGTCGTAGTTCACCTCCTGACACACACTTATTTCACTGCATATGTCATTATGTTCATCAACTTAAAATGTCCCATGGAAATCACACCCTATGTGGGAATATCAAATGTTCATCTTTGTCTTCACCAGTGTTTTTGGGACAGTAGCAGCAAGCACAGCAGTGATTTGAAAGGTGCTCCTCTCCAGCTGCTGCACGGTGGTTGTTCGGGTGGCTGTGGCCCTGCACGTGTTACGGGGATGTGCCAGCTGCACCAGCTCACACAGAAAGCCCAGCAAAAGGGAAAACATCTCTTTTTTTCTGCACAGCACAACAAAGCGGGTTGTGAAATGAAATACAGAAGTCATGGTAAACTGCAACCAAGCCACCTGGGATGTAGTGAAGTGTTCACAATCCAACTGTAGAAAAAATGGGATTTGAAAGGTTAAAAAGGGGAAGAGGGAAGGGAGTCGCCATGAAAATTCCTCAATGCCACAAAGAGCTGATACTTGAAAATACTTTCTCCCAAAGTTTCTGGTTGACTTTGATAGCATTACCATGTACCCAACTGTAGCCAACAGCTCCAACCTAGGATTTGTCATAAGAATGATTAGAAATACTCTTCCTTAAACCCGAACCATTCCATTCTCTCTCTGACTTACAGGATATTGTGACATCCATCCTATAGCCGTGTGTGTACACACACACACACACACATATTTAATAAGCAGTTTAAATTCCATGTATTTGCCTACTTGGACCAAAGTCCAGCATCAGCACTTTGCAGGTGGGGAATGGATGTTAGTTGGTGATGCTTCCACACCACCATGAAGTGCTTGATGGAGGAAGCCTACATTTAAAACAAGAGTGTGCAAAGGCCAGTGAACTACCAGATAAAATAACATGTCTGCTTCTACCCTTGGCCATATAACCTTTTATTCTTCAGCTTAAAAACAAGTCAGCAGGCTCAAGAATGAATAGGAAGGGAAACGTTCTCCTTACCTGTAAGCTTCATCTAAGGACATATCCATTCTCTTCATGATATATGCAATAGCGATTGTGGCAGAGCGAGATATTCCAGCTAAACAGTGCACTAACACGTGGCCATTTGATGCTTTTGCTTTTTCTGCATAGCAAAGAAATTGGCAAGTGTCACACTCAGCAGCATTACACCACAACAAGAAGTTTGCAAAGGAAAGCAATGTTCTATCAGAGTGTTCACAGCTTCCAAATCAACTGCTAATTGTAAAACCTCATGGAAGCTTGAAACAAAAATCGTTTCATTTCTCTAGCAGTGGATGGCATTGAGGAGAGAAAAAGCATGTGACTGCCCCCAGGAAACATACTGCACTTACAGCACCCTGTGTTTGAATGTGCACATAAACAAGCCTATTTAGATGTCTGGGAAAGATGATTGTTTCTTATTCTATATGCAAGTAAAAAGCAAGCATTCATGCTGGAACAGTTTGGCCAGTTGGAGTTTGGCTAGCTCAGGGCTTAAAGCTGAAGACAGGATCTGTATGTCCAGTTTTCTAATGTGCTCTCTGCAGGCATGGATCAGGCATCTACCAGGTTGCCAGAGAGCAGAGCTGTCTTCTGAAAAAGTGTCTTTGTCCCTCAGGTGCTGGAACATGCAGTGGCAGAAGCTCCTTACATTAGTTTGCTTCTCTGCTCACAAAGTGATGGTGATCATGTCTGGAGATCCTCAGGACATTTTCATACCACCCAGAAAGCATTCAGTTCTTCTCCAGCCAAAAGAGCATGGCAAACACACAAAGGAATCCAGAAACTGTTTTTAGAGAGAGAATTAAAATTTTCTTCTCACCTATAAAATCAACTGATTTATCCAACCAAGGCAAAATTTTCTCACAAAAGCTGTCGTTCACAGGCACTCTCAGGAAATGGGATTCTGGGATAAAATCTGGCTTTGGACAGGTATTGCTGGCATTCAGCACATAGCCAATGTCATTCTGCTGCATCAGCTCCTAGGAACAGAGAGAAAGATTAAGCCTAGAGAACTCAAATGGTACTTCTGGCACATTACAAAGAAACTAGGAGCTCAAAGCATATCATAAAGCTAAAACCCAAACTGGAATTCCTGTTAGAATTGCTCTGGCTGTATTAGGGGCACATTTTTATTTATTTATTTATTTATTTTAAATTTCCTTTCTCAACTTCTAATTCTTGAAACAACTTTTAATGAGACACCCAAAGGGTCCAAATAACATATAGTCTGCAAAGCCCATACAAAAAATAATGGTAGAACATTATAGAACCATAGAATCACAAAATCATCAAGGTTGGAAAAGACCATCAAGTCTAACCATCTGCCCTACAATCCCCAACCACTAAACCATCTCCTGAAATACCACGTCCACCCGTTTTTTGAACACCTGCAGGGATGGTGCCTCCACCACCTCCCTGGGCAGCTTGTTCCAATGCCTCACTGCTCTTTCTGTGAAGAAATTTTTCCTAATATGCAATCTGAACCTCCCCTGGTGCAACCTGACCCCATTATCTGCTACTAGGAAGCATCTCTTCAAAGAGCATTAATTTTTTTGGTACTTTGGTTTAAATTTTCACCATTCTCACCATACAAGCTGACAATATATCCAAACACTTCCCACATGAAGTTTGCTGACCCAAATATATGTTTTCTGGATCACATACCTAAGACTGAGGTTGCCCCATCACAGAGACCAATGAGAAATACTAAATGAAACTGATCTCCTGCAGTCACTTCTTAAAATACCTAGGACTTCCTTGCTTCTAAGACTGAGAGAAAGAGCTGAGTAAGAGCTGAACACCTTGAATTAGACCATTTTCACACGGCACTGTTCACAGACTTTTTGGAGTTCTGCTTTGTGATTTATGATTGAGTTGCTCATATTTCCATTTTTAGTCTTTAGTCCCCTTGCATCTTGGAGATTACCACAGTAACAAGCAATGAGGTTCAAAGGGTAAGAGTCAGCTGGGCTTTTTTAATAAGTCCATTTTCATGATTGCAAATAGAAAAAAAGACACCTCTTTTCTTCACCTTGCCATACTCTTTGCATTTAGAACTATTAGAAGTAGGTTACCTTAGTGCCAAAACATGTGAAACAAGTACTAGAGATGGCTCCACCAAAACCATCCAGTCTCCTGAAAATAAGCATCTTGCCACAGAAAAGCAATTAAGCAGGTTGAAGAAATACTGATTAAACAACTTTTCTGGCTCAGGTATGACCTGGCAGTAAGTGACATGCAGTGCTACACAGTGAATACAAACACTGGGAAGCTTTTGGCCAGATTTCTGTGGAAGCTCATGTCTGAAACTAAACTGAAACATAAAAAATAAAAAAAGCAAAAAGAAAATATGATTTAAATCCCTTTGCTTTTACAGCAATTACACAAAGAAGAAAATTTATGTCCATCTATGGGAGCAGTAGCAAGAACAAATTCTTCCACTGCAGATTTCAACTGCAGGTCTGCCTGTATGAAAATAAAGCCACAAAGCCAAATGGACACTTCTTCTCCACAGGTATTTTTTGCTGCAAGCATAAGATGTTTTGGTGAGGAGAAACAGGGATATGGCTGTTTAGCTGAAGAGCCAGAACTCTTGCCTTGTTAAAATCACAGCAGTTTAAATAATGTCAGGTATTTAGTACACATGTATGTTACAGTGTGGATGTAGGAGGGATAATACAGATACATCTATACACATGCCTGAATTAAATGTTCATTGAGAACAAAGGACTGCAGGGGACAAGGGATCTACCTCAGTCATTTACAGAAGGAAGTATTTACAAATGCCATGGGATGCATTTTAAACAAGGAATTTACATGAATCTCTGCTGAATTTTGTTGTCTGGAGCAAAATGAGCAGCTCCTCCAAACTTTCATCCAAAGACCCTCACATGCTGAGGTGCCTGAACATGTGGGCACTTTAAACTAATGAACGCACATTATGTCATAAACATACTTATCAAGAGGAACAGTAGATGACCAATTACTTGCAAAGCAAATAATCAGAAAAATCATTTCAGCAATGGTAACAAATTTTAGAAGGGTCTGAAGGTGTCAAAGTAAATTCTCAGCCTTGCTGCTTCTTACTAGTTTCTGCTAGTTTCCTAGGTCATGCTCCCAGCAGAGCTCAGCTTTTCATCAATGACAGCAAATTGCTGTATGCCACTGAGATCCTGCTCTCCCTTCCTTCACATCTCCCCAGCTCAACCAGCAAGCTCTCTTCAGCCCTCCATGCCTCTCATGGCCCACTTCATCACACCTTCTTTTACTGTATTTAGCTCTCACACATCAAATAGATCTAGTAGTTCAAAAGCAGGAGTGCTGCACGGAAGTAGGGGAATATGTGAAATTATCCAGAGAGGGAAGGTCTTGGGAATGGGAATCTTGGCAGAGGGGACTAACTACTGCTAGACCTGTGGTATCGTAGGTGTGCAAAGGGGACCCCTGATCTGCCTTCTCTGCCTTGCTGTGCTGGGCTACACAGCTTTCCCCTTCTAGGATCCCAAGATCTTCAACATCAGCTTTTGCAGAATTGGTATCTGTTTCAGATGACTACATTGAAATACTGTCCCCAAACCAACTTTCACCCCCTGCTTTCTCTGGCTGAAAGTGAGTGAGGAACAACTGGAGTAGCCGGTTCAAAAGCACACACAAGGCCATGAACGGTGTCATGCAGAAGGTACCACTAACAAATGAGCTGCCACGATGCACATTTGTTCAGAATATGAATTTTTGAGATGGAAAAGCTTATTATTTCTTCTAGAACATAAGTGCTGGTGGGCTGCACAGTCCAACTATCACGATTCCACAGTTATGCAAGGCCTTTGATGTGGAATTGATTATTCAAATGGGAACAAGAAGGCCGCAGACGCCAAGTCTGAAATCTCCGAGCCAAAAAAACACCCAAAAAATGTGTTAGTGCTTGTCTTTGAGACTAAGGCTAAAGAAAAGAGTTATGCTTCCTTCTGTTCTAAAGTATCAATCATTCCCTGTGCAACACGCTCCAATATAATAACCACAACAGTGCCTTCATTGTACAGCACCCAAGAGGAAGAAGTGAATTATGATGGGAGGAAGATCCAGAAATCCTAATACTAACAACTCTGTGAATAGAAGGTAAATGCTCTTTTGTCAGCTTATTTACATTTTATGACTTGTTTAATCTGAAAATTAATGGCACCCTAAAATGTTATTTTGTTCCAGGAAATACAATCCAGGTCTGGAAGAGAAGAAAGAGAATAGTTATGCAAGGAGCAAAGCAGAAAGTTTTACAGTGTAAATGCTGGTACAGACCATGAGATGGAAGTAAGGGCCTCCTTCAGGCCCATAACCACAACACTGATTTTTTTTCTGCTACACTAACTTCCAGAGAGGACACTGTAGGAACTGAAGTTAGAATTAGTTTGACTGTCTTTCACAAAGAGCAACAAAGATCTGTAAAAGTAAGTACCCTCTTGCAATGCCACCAACATATCATACAGAGGTAACCACCCGTTTTGTGGTCTCACACTGAGACCCCAAAAGTGAAATGAACTTTTCACTTAGAACTTGTTATTATTTCAACCCTGGAAAAAATTAAATAATTACGAACATTTTCAGAATGAAGCACTTAGTAAAAAATACATTAAGTTAAACCACAAAGAATCTCCTAAGACTTTTCAGAAGTAATCATGAATGCTTGGTTTGTGTCCTTCACCAAGATTAGTGTTTGCCTTTCATAGCGTTATCTGCTGAGGTATCAGTGGCAAAGAGCATCAGTATTCTTAAAAGGTCATGAATACAGATTGTCCTGCAACAAGATAAGTATTTCCCTTCCTGTGCACTCAGAGATAAGCTTATAAAGATCCTGAAAAGATGAGCTCATCTTGATAAAACATGCTGAAAGTTTATGTCTTCAAACTGTCAGATTGAACTGCTGTGCAGATTAAGAGCTCTTCTTGCAGATCTTTTTGAGACATTAAATTTTAGAAAAATCAGTATGTCTGGCCAGTGAGAGGAATAATGGGAACTCACAGGTAGCATTTGAAGGCAAACATAAGGTCACCATCTACAGCTCCATCTTCTCATTTTCAGAATCTTGCTAGAATTTAGCTGAAAAATGTTTTTTTTTTAAATCTGAACTCAAATTAAAAAGCCCAAACTCTTCTAGTCTTAACAGAAGGTTGATTTCTTGTTGCCAGTAACCAAGAAAGCAGCAAGGCCATTAAACTAGAACATGCAAATGTAACCACTTACCAGCTCCTGGACTGTTGTAACAGAGACAGAACTTTGCTTCTTAGCCCCGGGCTTTGCTTCTTACCCTCCCCTTTTGAATGTTCATTCCCAGCTTTCCTAGTATGTATTGAAATTTCTGGACATGCAATGTAGTACGAGTCATCCTCCTTGCTCTTCCTTATATCCCTGCACAGGATCCAGGCTTGCCCAAAAGCACATGGTGTGGAAAGGGGAGCAGCAGAGATCTGCCTGTTGCATTTTAAGCAAGCCGATCTCCAGCTACCGCCAACTTTGTGTTGAGTCCAGGAACAGACTAAGCCCAGGAAACTGGCAGTTACTGGTTGCTGGGAAAAGGTCAAGTGGATTCTAAGAAGCAGAAATCACAATTTGTTCCCACAGCTTCTTTAGGTACCAATACTGAAGCCATGTCAGATTCTTCACGGGCAACCACTGAAATTGAGGAGGTAAGATAAGCTACCAAGAAGCCCAGGTCTACTTCAGAGCAGCAAACAAGCTCAGAATAAAGCATTGCCTGCTATTTCTTCAAAATAAGAGGACACAAAGTACAGCAAACATCTGAAATCATAAGATGTTTTTGTCCTTAAATGGGCAAGAAACCTAAGAAATACTTCAGGCTTCTATGGAAGAGCTTCCAAAAGACTGACTTCCAAGGGTAACACCAAGCCATGATAACTTACTAAACTTTCTGTGGATTATATGTGGGTTTTGTGGTTCTCCAGAAAAAATGGGAGACAGTGATCCTCAATTGTAACTGCCCGGAATATGTGAGGAAGTACAAATCTGACAAACTCCTGAGGGTCCTACATTAATTCTAAAGCATCTACAGCTGCAGATGTCTCATGGACACATGCCAAAATCATACCAAGATTGGAGATCAATAGGCAAGAGAGCCAGGACCAGGTCTAACCGCCTCCTGTAGCTGGTTCTGCCACACTTGGGGCTCACCAACACCAGTTGAGGGTTTAGCCTCCTCTCGTCCTATAAAGAAATTCCTGACTGCTGCTATGCCTTGGATTCCTTTCCTGGTGAGGCTCACACACCGTGCTTGTGCCCAATCCCAGTCATAGGCATCAACTTACTGCAAGGAAAGAAGGAAAGGGAACAGCCTCTTTCATCCCTCTGGCATTATTCACCATGTGAGAGCCACAGAACTGGAGTTACAGTCACATTCCCAACCTAGTAGCACATCCCTGGCCCTGGAGGAGAACCCTAACCCCCACTGTGAGCTAGGACAGCACTTGCCATTCACACACTGAAACAAACACCATAAAGGTATCTTTTTAATACTCTCCCATTTCAAGCAAATATTTTTTATTTATTTTTTATTTCTAATTACTTAGTTCCTGCTGCCTTTTGTCTGGGGACCACAAATTACTTTTGTGGTAGAAAAAGTAATAGGCTGCTTTGACATCCATCTTAAGTGAATCAAGTTTCATTTGCTGACTTGCTACCTGGCAGTGAAGACACGGAAGATTTAAAAAGACAAGTTAAATACAAGGACTGCTCACTGTCCTTCACACAGAAGATTTACCTGTGTGCTCTCTTAAAGCACAGTTACCTTCTACACGATTGCTCGTGTGTCAGTGATCACTTTAAAACAACTGTGAAAAATTAAAGACAAAATAGCCTGTTAATGGCCAGACTGGGATGGGAGTGAAAGTAGAAGAAACCAGTGAAAATTATTATAATTTTTGAAGTATATGAATCAATCCACTTGCAGGATTATTAGGATAGTTCCTGCCTACATGGGTAAAAAACATGCACATAATTAAGGCAATATGCTAGGGTGAAGTACTCATCCCCTCCTCCCCTCATGTATTTAATGCCAGCATATGAAAGCTGTTGGAGACTCAGCTAGTGACTAGGACTGTCAGGTAATATGGGAGGCAAGAGGGCACATGCAGCAGAAGTAATAAAAATTCCCTTGTGAAGGAACCTGAGGTGCAGACTGTAAGCACTAGGAGTTGGTCTCCCCATGGAGGCAAACATCTGTGGATATACATAGGGATATAGACCTGCAACAGTTTGAGACAAGCTCTTTTAGATATCTGATAGTCCTGCAAGTGCTACATCTGATGACTTTGCTGACTGCTTCTCCTCTTCTACTCCCCTCCGGGGTACTGTGTCTAGTTCTGGAGCCCTCAATACAGGAAGGACATGGAACTCTTGGAGAAAGTCCACAGAAGGGTCACAAAGATGATCAGAGGGCTGGAGTATCTCTCCTGTGAGGACAGGCTGAGAGAGCTGGGGCTGTTCAGCCTGGAGAAGAGAAGACTCCAAGGTGGCCTTCCTGAAGGGGCTACAGGAAAGCTGGGGAGGGACTTCTTACAAGGACTTTTAGTGATGGACGAGAGGTAATGGTTTCAACCCGAAGGAGGGGAGATTTACATTATGTATTAGGAAGAAATTCTTTGGTGTGAGAGTGGTGAGACACTGGAACAGGCTGCTCAGGGAGGCTGTGGAAGCCCCCTCCCTGGAAGTGTTCAAGGCCAGGTTGGATGGGGCTCTGAGCAACCTGGTCTAGTGGGAGGTGTCCCTGCCCATGCAGGGGGTTAGAATTAGATGATCTTTGAGGTCCCTTCCAACCCAAACCATTCTAGGATTCTATGATGATTCTATTTTAGGTATACCAGAATGTCCTGGCCTATTGCAACAAAAATTATGAACTGCACATGTATTTAGAAAGAGTAAAAGTTTTTTAGTGAAGTGCTACCTTAAAAGATCATTTTAAATGACCCCACTGATTCTCCAGGTCTAAGCATTTTATTAGGTGTACAAAGATTGGTTTCCTGTAGTCCTTCATTTTGCAATAGGTGGTATTTAAGTGCTATTTTTTCCAGCACTTGAAGGAAATACTAAAAAACCAGCAATCTTCCTTTGTTCCACTGTAACCATTAATATATTAGCACCCAAGACTTGCCAAAACAAACCAGTCAGAGTTCTACACAGGAAACTACCTCACCTGCTGTAATGGCAGATTTGATAGGGCAAGTTGATAGGTTCCTGGGGAAGGTGCTATATAATCTGTGAGATGAAGGAGAGAGGAGACCAAGTGTCATATTACATGACACATGGATTAATGATATGGTCTGTGTCTCATTAGTTCTCACATAGCTTTCCATGGCTTATGCAGAGACACAGCTATTATCTGTATCAAATTTAGGTGTTTTATAGCTGTAATGATGCAATAGGATAGAAGCATGGACAACACCACATGGAAATTATATACTCATCCAAGCAAATGACATGGCACTCAGAACACTCACCTTGTTGAGAACATCCCGTTGACAGCCAAGATAGAGATGAGGCAGGATTCTGGTTGGGCCAATGTTGGAGACAGGGAGGCAGGGCTGAGAAATGCAAGTAGGGACGAGCGTGGATTTTCCTTCACAGAGACCAGGGAAAG
>NW_009954537.1:219801-229022 GCF_000747805.2 Chaetura pelagica | reverse complement strand
GGGAAAGAGCTGGAGAATTCAGCAAATCCACCTGTGAGAGGAACAGTATGTATATCATTTCCATGCAGTGCAGGAGGCATCAGTGCTCCTACCAGTTCTTGGAAACCAGCATTTGTTGCAGGAGACGGGGAGGCATTAAGGGGCAGCAGGAAAGCCTTAACAGAAGAACTGTACATATGCCTGGTTTTGAGGTACCATGACTGTGGAACCATCCATCAGCAGGCAAGGCCTGGCTGCATATTCCCACTCTGCCTGGAACATTTATTTCTCTCTCTCCACTCCTCAGAAGCTTCTCATGCTTCTTCCCAGTCCAAAAATGAGATTTTAAAAAACAGCCACAACACCCACCATACCAAATGCACACATACCTTCTCCTCTCTGCCCCAACAAGCTGTTTTCTAAACATCTCCTATATTAGGTCTATAATTAGACGTCACTAAGGAAAAGTAATGTTTATTCAATTTGGTAAAAGCATCAATATGCGGTCATTAACATTTGCTTTTAAAATTCTCCATCATTATTTTCTATACTGCTCCATAATGAACACATTTCATCCAACACACTGGAAACATTTTCATCTTTCAAAACCACACCAAGCCAAGGCTTGTCCATCTCAAGTGGGGGAGGTGAGGCAGAGGGGGGACTGCAGGTGGGGACTTCACCCAGCCACAGACTCCCCTAGCAAATCACTAAAAGCCTCTGTACTCCCTTTACTGCTACCTGGTCCTTCACCAGTTGTTAGGTCCTGCCCATATTATGACTCCAAAACATTTGGAAAACAAAACCAAAGAAACCACCATCAACTAACTCAATACTTGAACCAATATGTTCTCACAAAAGCTAACTAGCTTTTTCCAAGCCTAACTAAACCCCAAGCTCTGCTCATGCTCCATCCCTACAAACTAGTCTGAAGAAGAACCAGAGGCAGCCGCTTAACTCTGTTAAGGTTTTTCTTGACTGTTTTCACCATTTAACAGCAAAGCAGTGAGGGTGAAAGGCACAAACCCCAGTGAAATTTCCCCAGCTATTTCCTCAATGTAAAATACAGAGAGAAGTGGAATTTTAAGTGAAGGAAGCATAATTATAATGAGTTCAGAACAAGGCATCTTTTTATCAGCAAGGAAGTGAAGTATTAACGTGCTAAATCTGCCAAATGCTATGTTCACTATTATTACAGTTTGAAGACATAAATTAAAATTATTCGTGAATAAGATAATGTACTGTTTTGTCAAGGCTTGCATTACCATGGCCTGAATTATATGCCTGTTCTTTGGCTTTTAGAATCTGTATCTTTAGCACATGTAGAAGAAGCAGGGTAGCAGCCATGTGTGTAACAGCCCGATTTCTCTGATAAGCAAAAAAGCCAGCAAGCAGTTTTCAGAATAGAAGCCTAACGAATAGAGATTGTCTCAGTCTCATGATTTTAAAACCATTAAAAATAAAATAAAAATCCCTTCTCTGTTTTGTTAGATAAGTGATTTTAGACAACTGTGACAATGCTCAGCATGAGAACACATGGTTGAGGTTGGACTGTGTGGGATGCGACGGGCGAGGGATGCTGCTGAGGTACTGCCCATCGCAGAGCCAAACCCCTGAACTGAGGGATGGAGGCTAGGGATGCAGTAAAGTGTTGGCTCTGACCTTTTCTGTTCCTATTAGATGAGTTTCCTCCTTGCTTTACAATCACCCTTTCAGAGGAACAGCTGCTGCTTGTTCCATCTATCAATCAAATGACAGAAAGAGTTTGTGGAACAATTCGCTGTCTCGCTTGTTAAGTTCTCTCAGGCACAGTTTTCCCTCTGTTACAGGTAGCAATTACTGAATTTTTAGGCATTAGATGCCCCTCAGATTAAATGTAATGCAAGATATGGTGCCTGGCAGATCCTTGAGAGGCTGAGGAAGAAGCAAAAAATAACTTATTTTTAATTTGCTCATTCTTTCTCTCTTGGGAAGCTTATTGGCTCCTTTCTGAAGCCTCTTTCTGACACAGCTGGAAATAGAGAAGAGTCCTTCTTTACAGAACAGTCCATGGAAAAGATCTGAAATCTGTGCTTTCCCTGTAAAAGACTACATGTGCAAAGTTTAGGGGGAAAAAAAAATAAAAAATTTTCCCAACTACCTATGGCTTGGTCTAATTTCTGTATGAACACTGCAATGAGAAATTAAGCAAGACTCTAGTATGCAAAAAATATGAGATTTTGGGAGATGGAACCTGTGCTCGATCATCTAAGTGTCAGGAGCAATTTTTTATTTATTTTCTTTTTATTCTAGGGCTCTGTCAAAGCAAACTTGAAGTGATTCAAGATTAGATGCTTCAGCCCTTGCTGTGGGACATCCATCCTTTCAAAGTCACGTTTCTTCCTTCTATTCATGCTCTCCTAATAACATGTTGCTTTATTATCTTTACAACATTAATGACAAACTCTCAAATCAGATAAATCTGATATATAAATCTGATATATCTGGTATATATTACCTATACACATAGGCACCCCCCTTCCTTTGAATATAGTTTAACCTGATACTAGTACCAGTAAAAAACTGACTTGAATATATTTTAACCTGATACTAGTACCAGTAAAAAACTGACTTGAATATATTTTAACTTGATACTAGTACCAGTAGCAAACTAACTTGGAAAAGTATGAAACCAGCAACTTGTTTCTTCCTGCCACCTTCTATAGCCATTTCAAAAAGTTAGTAGTGTTTCAACAAATCTGGCTTTGATTTGTAGCACTCACAATAGGAGAAACAGGTCCTAGATCAGTGTACATGGCAAAAATGCTTTTAAAAATCCCCACAAACAAACAAAACCCATGCTGAAAAAAAAACTTTATCTTGATAGTCTGCATCCTGCTAAACTAATGATTTCTTCTAGTGCAGCAAACAGTTTCGTGGGTCTGGAACAACAGCAATAGTGCACGTGATCTCTGAACTGTTGTGCCATTATAAGCTTCACTTCTATTGTAAGAAGTTTGCACTGACATGCAAAATACACATTTTAAAATGAATAGATAGATTTAAGAAAAGAACAGCACCTAAAGATGTGTCTCTGTTTTCCATCACAGATTATGGCCCCCATGAGTCCCCAGATCTGAAGCCTAAGCACTTGAGTTCCCTGTGCACTGCTGCTGCAAATGAAGCAGACTGTCCTCAAAAAACCAAACTTGAAACATGTAGGAAATTAACTGAGTGTACAGGTGGGAATGCAGACAGAAAGCATTAAAAGAGTGATGAGACCAGTTCAGTTTCAGATTCTGAAATTTGAGGGTGACCTTTGCATCAAGGGAAACACAATCTTTAAATCTCCTTTCATAACTCAGTTAGAAGAGGGCTATTGGCAGCACTGTGCAGTTTGTTTTAAGAGAAAATAGACTTTTCTTCTGGAGCTAGTTTCCAAATAACACCTTTTCTCCCCTCTCCAGCCTCTGCAAATAATGTATTAATCACAACAGCATTTTAAAACTGTCAGGAAAAAAAATTAAGAGAGCTACTGAGTTCACAGTTTGACTGAAGTCTTTGATTAATCTGTCTGGGCCTTGGAAACAGATGACTGACAAAACACTCCAAAATATGCTCCCCCAACCAGCGTATGGACCATACAGGTTTACTGTATTCTCAGTGGTGAAGCTGAGCTGAAACAGCTTTCTTGACATTCCACAGGATGAAACCACTTATTCCATTTTAATGTTATTGACAGAGGAAGGAGGAAGCAGAGTAACTTAGATATTATACATGTTTCTATACAGTTTTCCTTGTATTTAAAAAGATCCTCCCCCTCAGGAGGCTTTTTACTTTTTTCACTCCACTTTTTCTGGTATTGATGAACTAAATGGAAGACTCTTCCATCACTGCTCATCCAATAGTGATATTACATCTAAAAAACCTTGATGATGAAGCAGGATAAGCAGCACAAAGCATCTCCTTCTTCACTTTTAAATAGGTGGTCACTTCTGTCACAACTGCACATGGGTAAGTCACTGTATCCTTGGGCTAACAGTACTTAAGTTTATCTTGCATAATAGACCCTACCCGAGTTTGAAGGAAAAAGCTTTGGGGATGATGACTTCCATCACTATGGGAGCAAATTAAAGTAACATAAGACACAAGCTATTTCAGTCTATCATCTGTTTTCCAACATGAAAGCAAAAGGTATCAAAGTAGCAGCAGTAAACTCAGCTGATTTTCCTTTGTATTTCTAGGACAAAAATAAATTAATTAAATTCTGCTGTAATTTTAGATGATTCATCAGAAGACTTCAAAGTTCTCTAACTGCCCCAAGGTAACTCAGCTCTTGCTTAGGTTAAAATGAACAGACTAGTGAAATGATTCCAGTTCTAACCAAGTGGCCAGCATCCCCTGGCTGCAGCACGTTTAACACACAGCACGACCAGACCACGTTCCTGTGCCGAGTTGCTCTGTTCAACTTCCTGTGGTTGGACACACAACAGCTTCTACAAAATGATGTTAAGGCACCAAAAGCTGTGAGTGGCTTTGCAGCCTAAGCCCTTGTGTGTGTGGCAGAAAACCCAACACCTCCGAGATCTTTATGGCACAGCCTGTTTCTTGCTTACAAGCCTCCACAGCCATTAGCAGAAATGTGGGAAGATCCAGTAATCCTGTTGCTATGGTTCTGCAAAGAGGCAAGTACAGACTTTCCTTTGATCAAGACACTACCACTTCCAAACTCTGATTATGATTATAAAGGCATGATGGTCAAAGGAATCTTGGTACCAGAAGTTGTAGCTCCCTTCTCAGCCAACTCAGGAAACCAATTAGGACCAAACCCAGAAGGGATGAAAATGCTTCAGCAAACTTCCACAGGAAAAGTGATTCCTTCTTACAGATTCATTGTGTAAATCCTCATATAAATAAAATTCCCAACTAACTTTGCCAGCAGCCAGAAGAGGAGAGGGATAGAAGATGTGATCAGGTGACAAGTGATAGCTAGACAAAAGTTACTGACTGGGGCAGAGCTACCTTTCACAAAGGGGACAGAATCCATTCAGATCCTCATGACTCATTAGTTTAACTACCAGATACAAACCCTGAGTTAATGCAGAGGAATAACTACTGAAAACCACAAGCATTTACATCAGCTCATTTCTGTTACACTACATGTAAACACACCAGGACCATTCCACCCTGATGCAGACTGACGTGCCACATTGCTGGGACAGTAGCTCTGTAAATGATAGAGGTTTGCAAGTGAAAGGCCAGTTAAGTCCTAAGGTCTTGATGTAAACGCTTAATACAGAGTTGTAAAGTACAGATAACATTTTACTGGTTTTACCCAATATTCCATAAAACCATTCCAGGTAAATGGTGACAAAATAGGACACAAAACTGGGGGCAAAAAGGCAGATGTTTCCTATGTTTGTTCCATGTTAGGCTGGTTTCTGTTTCTCCTCCCTGTCTTTGTATTTCCTTCAAATGGGTCAAACCACTCAGAGATGTATCCAATCAAAATTAGACAAGACAGTTTCACAAGAAACATACTAATTCTAAATACTAAATTTTGTCTGTTATTGAGCAGATCAACATCTGCATCTACCTCCCCCACACACCTCTCCCATCCACCAGCCCAGTACCCCCTTTGCTCCCTTGCCTCCCTTCTCCCCCAGATACTTTTCTTCACTGCAGGGTGCCAGAGAGGAGAATGCCATCTTCTTCTCCTACCAGCTTTCAAAGTTCACCTTGAGCAGCTCAGTGACATACTACAGTAACTGGGCTGTTGGCTGGTTGTAATCACCAATGCTTATGTTAGCCAGACAGGCCAGCTTCAGAGGCATCTCCCCATCCACACATATTTAATAAGTCTTGCCTTTGCATGCACACTGAATACAGCACAGATGTTCCTTCAGACATTTGTCCTATGCCTCAACTTGCACGTATTCCTAATGTACAGAAAAATCAATCATGAAGCCATCTTATTCGGCTTTTTGAAGCTGCTTTTAAAATTACTGTTGAAACAGCCAATTCTGTCATTCCTTGCCATCCTCAAGTGTTTGCAGAGGTCTGCACCACTAGTTTTATCCTTAATCATCTAGACGTAGCTGCTTTTGCTAATCAGGCAAGAGCACACTGACAAAGTGAGAAAGGAACAGAGACCTAACTACACTTCAGAGACAGGGCAGATTAAGGTTGGGTGTGAAATTAAAGTGCAACAGCTGATGTGCCCACAACACTGCAGTGAAAGGGAAACATGAAAATAGGGGACCTTCCCATTAAGTTTAGCTTGCTTCTTCAAGTGTAACTATTCAAGTGTGGAGATAAGTCCTACAATCAGGAATGCTCCATGCATATCCAAACACTAACAATTACAAATGTAATCCACAAACTTACACTGCACTTGTTCTGGGAAGATTTGTTACTTACTCTTTGTCAAGGCAATCATGAAACATAGAATGAAAGAAAGATGAGAAAACAGGTCTTCACATCACTGCCTGTGTTTCCTATAAGTCTGTCAGCTAAAGGTCAAAAGAGAACCTCTTGCCCTGGACCTAGCAGTAAAGTCAAGGAGGAGGGGCGAAGAAATTGAGCTGAAGAGGTTGGTAATCAAGACGAGCACCACGGCCACCTTCTCCAACTAATGGAGACTGCCTGTAAAGACCAGAAAAGCAGCCTTCCACCTTCACACTAAGCAACTGTGTTTTCTAACCAAGTAATTTGAGGGGCTGCAGAACAGAAGAATCCCACCTACCACTGCTGCCCATCTTGTTGGGGATCCTCAAGCAGCTATTGGCAGCCTAAGCTCCCAAGGACTCCTCTTGCATTGCTGGGATCCATGCAGAAGTGCTGCTTGGTTACACCAGCAAATCCACAACCAGCTCAACTCAACCCGAAGCTACGTTTCGGAGTGAGATGCTAATTTTAGCCTCTGCACTGTACCAGTATCCATTTCCATAGAATTTACGAGAATTTCCATTTATTTTATTTTTTAAATTTAATTACTCCTTTTGTCATTCCTTATTGAAGCTGACCATCAAGCTTAACCATATTTTGTGGGTGACAGCAGAGAGACAGACAACATGTAATCTCCTATGGCCTTGGCTTCCCTAAAAGCTTTGGGCTAAGAAAAGCCTATGAAGTGTTTTATACACCATTGCCCCAGATTCAGCTGGCCCTGCAGCTCTGCATGCTTCATGCAGGACACACAGAAGGATTCCATCTTGTGCTCCTGATGGAGAAATAAGAGATAGTGAATGTGTCTGGATTTCACAGGTCATGGAATCTGCTGCAAAAGCCCAAGAACAATGTACACTGGGTAGACAGCAAACTTTGGCATTTCTCTTAAGTGCCATTCAAATCAATCAGATGTTTCTTTTTTTCCCCTCCCCTTTGGATTCTGACCATTCAGAAAAGGCCAAAATTAGTTTTATGCAATTAATTATTGCAAATAGACTAGAAGCAACTTCCCTCCTTTCCCCAGAAGACCTAATTGTGTGCCAGTTCATCAGTGTTAACTCAGCATCAAACACAATTATTTTAAAGCAGGGAGTGGAAAAGATGGAAGATCCAAGGGATCAGTCAAAAACCAAAGACTACATGCATGTACTAGGAAAGGACTGCAAGGGTGAGACTTTGAAGCTTGCGGGTTTGGCAGAAGATTCCACCACCTTAGTTTAAGCCATAATTTGCTTTTTCATTAAGGGCACTAATTATTCAGAATTTTTTATAGCCATAGACTAATAAACATTATATCAGGATCCCTTTTTAAGGAAAAAAACATACATCTACAACATAACATTTAGACCCTGTCATTTTAAGTAAGCCATCCTAAACTCTTCTTCACCAAAGGTGGAGTACATTCGTGTTTAACTCTTTCTTTCCTTCTCCTAATAGCAATTTAGAACTTGTTACTGTAAATACTGGTTAGTGCTAGACACATAAAGCAACTTTACTGAAAATGATGGTAAATTAAATAAATAAATATAAAATTTAAAAAGCACAAAGACCAAATGTACAAGACTAACTTCAGCAGTTACTTTGACTCGGATCGGATCAGAGGCCGCTAAGGCTGTGACTGAACAGCTCTCCCACAGTCACATTCCCAGCCAACACGAAAAATGTTTATCGAAAAGCTGCAGCAGGGGTTTTTCCCTTGCCGTAAGGAAGGAAAGTTGTAAACTTTCTGACTCACAAGTTTTATGAATCTACAATGTTTCCACTCTGCCTAAACGAGCTGCAGACCTCCACAGGCCATTACAATTCACACATTCCAGCTCAGCTCCACAGGGATGTTTGCCATTTTCCATTGCACAAGCTGAGGCTGGGGAGCTCCCCTGGGGAGCACTGCCTGCCTTCCCCTTCCCGTCCCCTTCCTGTCCCCTCAGCCACCGAGAATCCTTCCACTGGGCTCCAGGGTTCAGCCTTTGGGAAAGCGAGGTGTGTATTTTATTCCGGCGGCAGGCAGAAAGCAGCCCGGGTAGGCCAGGTGTTTTACAAGCACAGTCTAGCAAGGGAAGTCCTTTGCCCCAGAGGGTTTTTACCTCTGGTAAGACAAGGCTAAGAGGCAGGTTAAGCAAACAAGGCTTGGGGGGAGAAGAGAATGGGGTCAAGCCACCCCTCTCCTGCCCAGGTGGCATAATGGACACTCGTGCTTGCCCCTCCTGCCTCTAAAGAAAAAAAACAACCACAACACACCAAAAAACCTTCATTGTAATTTCAGCCAATTAAGTTTCACAAGCATCCAGAGGTATCCAAAACAAAAGCAAACTTAACAAGTTATTCTTGTGTTTGAGAAATGTTATGAGAGCTCCACACTAGTCAAACTTTGCTCTCTCTCAAAAGACAGCAAGTGGATACACATATGAAAGTAAGAAAACCCTACTCCCATTCTTCAAGGGCTTAAAACAATCATGGCACTGAAAGAACACTCAGAACTGCATGTTAAGTACGAAGGGTGGGAGGCAATTCACAGAGGACCAGAAGCAGCTAAGGGTACTAATTTTTCTAGGCTCTTGTTAAAAGTTGATAGAGGGAGATTTTTGCAGAGGGTGATTCAGAGCTAAGCTCCTCTCTGGTTCCTGTCTACCCCCCCACCAACACTGGCCACACTCCATGGACACAGGACCACTTAGGGAATGCTGCACTCACTTGGCAAGATTTTTACCTCTGTCTTTAGAGACTTGCTTCTAAAGGCATCAACCAGTCAGATTATCAGGAAAGCCGGCATCCATCTGCAACTATCCTTCCTCCTCCAAACACTGGCAGGATAT
>NW_009954537.1:181430-219423 GCF_000747805.2 Chaetura pelagica | reverse complement strand
TCCTGCTACAATTATATCAGCTTGCAGATAATTATTTTAATCAATGACTGCCATTTGAAGGTGTGCTCTTCTCCTAAAAGCACTCTGCAAAGACTGACTTAGGAGGAAAACTCAGAACTTCAGTCAGCCACACACAAATGTTACTAAGCTCTGACTCTGCATGTCAAAAGGTGCCAGGGAGTCAGACAGCAGAAACCACAGCTAACTCATGTCACCTTTCAATCCACACTGGGTACCCTCCTGTCTGGCATGTGGTATTGCAGAAGCAGGAGAAAATATTAGTCTCACAGCCCTGGACACGTCAGGAGACAGAGATTACCAGGTCTACCTATAAAAGAATATTCTTAAGATCTCCTGCTACTCTGCCATGTCACACCGTTTTTCTGGTGGCAAAGATGGGAGAGAGCACTCAGCATTTTTTTCCATCCAGCTTTGCTTTAGGCAAGTAGAGACAACACAATGATAAATGTACCTTAGAGATCCTGGCATTTTTTACACTATGATTCCTTTAAATGTGCTTCCAATTTCAAATATTTTTAAGAAAAATGCTGATACAAACAAGGCTGTAGAAAAGTTCCTGCCTTGTTTCCTTCTCCTTGCATCTTCTATTGCAAGTCTTCCATTTTGCACACACACTTTGCTAGGTGAGGTCAGGAGGAAACAATTATTTGGGAAGTTCCAGCAAAAACATACCTTTTGCAACAGGATCCCTGGCTAATCACTCACTATCTTGTTTCCAGGACCTTTGCCCAGTCTCAGTGACCTCATTCTGTTTATTGTTTCTTTACAACTTATGACTTCACCCACTGCACACATCACCTGCGTTCGTCACCGAATACAAAAGTAACAATTTCTGGTTTTCTGCTTATTACAGTAGCTTTGTGCTCTACAGAAGCTTATCAGGCAGCTCTTGAAAGCAAAACCCATTAAATGACATCACTGCTGACGTTATCCATAGGCAGAAGGGTAGCCAAGATTAGTAGGCAATTTGCCATTTGGGCCTTGACTGCCTGCCAACACTACTGCTCTTCCACATGGTGACAGTACCCGCAGTCCAGCTGCAGTTTTGGAAGGGAGGTGAACAGCTACCCAGCTCAGTGCTCTGTGGTTCTGGCAGGCAGATGTGGACACCAAGAAAATCTGTAATCCTCTACTAGTAATTCTCTGAATTATACAGATAACCTGTGCAGCAAGTAGCACGTAGTAAGTACAAGTTTACAGACCTCTTTTCAAGACAGCTCTCATCTGACTTGAACGTGGGACCAGTTGTTCTTTCCCACTAGTCTTTACTTCACCCTTTGAAGGGTGGCAGCTTTGTCTCCAACCAGGAAGCAACAGGAAGTATATATTTCTATACATTTCTATACATATATATATATTTATATATTTCTATACAGATCCCTGATTACACCTACAGATCAGGTGGATGCTATTTACTGAGAGGCATGGCTCCACTGGAATGCAGTCAAACAGAGCTACACCTCAGTGTACAGGCACTGGAGGGTAAAAGTTACTTCTAGAAGCTCACAAAAGGCTTCCAGTATATTTAACTCCCCTTCTACCTGTACACTTTATAATCTGGCACATTTTTCATATTGTTTGTTCTCAGTGGCATCACATACCAAGGTACATCTAAGCAGCCATTCAGTGATTGACAGTGATTGATGCATCCTTCATGGTTTGCTGGCAATATATTGTCTGATCTTGCAGCACTAAGAAATTCTTAAGAGATTAGTGAAACTGTTTCTATGATCCTGCATTACAGTACTTGAAATTTAGCTAGTCCTTCTTGGACATTTACCATTGCTCCACAATCACTTGAGTACAAGGGTTCCTGATTTAGGTTTCAGTTTAGAACCAGTAGCATGTTTCTGGTTTAGGATATCAAAAATATTAATGTCAGGTTGGAAATACAGAAAAGTAAGTACTTTTGTTTTTTTTCTTTAAGAAATTCTTCTGTTTAGTGTGAGTCTTCTCTCTCATTACAGTACTTGAAATTTAGCTAGTCCTTCTTGGACATTTACCATTGCTCCACAATCACTTGAGTACAAGGGTTCCTGATTTAGGTTTCAGTTTAGAACCAGTAGCATGTTTCTGGTTTAGGATATCAAAAATATTAATGTCAGGTTGGAAATACAGAAAAGTAAGTACTTTTGTTTTTTTTCTTTAAGAAATTCTTCTGTTTAGTGTGAGTCTTCTCTCTAAAAAAAAAAAAAAAGGCAACATACCCAAACCAACACAAAATAAAAGGCTGTGCTTCATATTCTTCACAGGCACCATTTGAAAGGTAACAATCATGAAGAAGTCTGTGCTTGCACGAGTAAATCAGATTAAGAGAAGTAAGGAAGAGCAAGTGTTTTAGGAAAGTAGAACACAAGTTACTTCCATTAGCATAGCAGAACAGAATTTAAGCAAGACTCCTGGTGTTTACCACCTTAATAATGCTAATTTAAGAACTGGTAGTCTCTTTTTAACTGTTCCTACAGAGCAAGCAGAGGCACCATAAAAACACTGTAACAAGGAAAAGGACTCCACGAAAGTAAATCCAGCTCTCAAAATACGGGAAGAGAAGAAATCAAGTCACAGCCCTGTGTTCAAATCTTACTGAACTCATCAGAGCTGATGCAATGAAGAGAGAGGGGTTAAGCCTTTAGTACCCACATTTCAGCATTTTGAACACTGTTAAAAATTAAGAACCAAAACAAATATTTGAATGCCTGAGAACATTCCCCACCAGATTATAAATATTTTTATGAGGTTAGATCAAGAGCTTAAACTAATTGCTAAGGGTTCCTTTGAGGTCTTTACATTAGTTACTTCAACGAAAAACAACCTCCAGGGTAGAGCACACCTTTATGTACAACCTAAATAAAGAACTGCCTCACTGAGTGCTCAGTAATGGGGGGATGCAGGAAGAACAGATGCAGGAATTTCAGATACTTGTTAATTGCTCCTTATTCTATCCCAACAAAAAAACCCACCATATTTTCTTATCCCGATGCGCTTATTTAAGGTGACTGTTTTAAACAAGCCAGACTGAATGGCACAGGGAAAACACATGGCACAGGGAAAACACATGGCACAGGGAAAACACAAGTTCAAAGGTTTTTCTTTTTACATGGTGCACTGACCCCTACTCTCATTATGGGTCATAAATGTTAATGAGACTTCGTCACCAGCTTGCTGAGACAATACATTTTATCTCATTTCCTAGAGCCACGTATCAATTAACTCCAAGGAACTTTCTATGAGACTGAATCTAGCACCTTCTCCTTTGACCCCACAACCCCAAAGGTTTCTTGTGTGTGTTTTTTTTGCTAAGTAGCTCACTTTTTAATAGATGGAAGAAAACAACAGGACTGGAAAAGGTATTTTCTTATGGAAGTGTTAAAATCAGAGCAAACTCATGATTAAAGAAGGAAACACTGGAGAGCTGAAGGAGTTGACATTAATAACTTTACTACCAATTCACTTTAGTTGGGTATACTTCCTGAAATAAGTACTTACCTTTAACAGATCAGTAGCACTTTCCTTACATGTCCCTTTGTTCTCATACTTCTCTACCACTGGTTTTAAAGCCATCAGTTGTTACTGCTTTCATAAATATCCCCATCACTAGCGATGTAACCAAAAATGAGATTAAATTCTCAAATCTAATATTTGCTAAGAAAAATGCATCTGACATGCTAAAACAAAAATTTTCCTTTTACTAAGGAAGGTTTTGACACATTAGATTGCCTTTCTCTCCAGTTGACACTAATCCTTACCCCCTGCACATGCCTAAGTTCACCTCAGCTAGCTAATGTGTACTAGACTCTTGCATGTGGTTCAGGTTGCATTTTCAGCTTGAACAAATAACTACCAGGTGCTAGAAATAAAACAATTTTTCACAGTATCATTATGATACACACAATTGGTGTTTGCCCACACTCTCCACTGGGGAGCTGGGGAACCTTCTCTTCCTGGTACTGTCCATTCCTACATCAGCCACAGGCAAGTCTGAGAAAGGAGACACACTGACACCTCCTTCACAGGGTCCAGCAGAGGCAAAAGATGATCAAAGCCATGTCTCATGCAACTCATCTATAGGGGGACAGTAGAAGGAAGGGAAGTTTTGTGATACGCTCCTCCTTTGCTTGGTCTTAAGGATTCCTCTCCAACTTCTCCCTGCCACGAGGTCTCTCAGTTATCAGAGAGCTGCTGTCTCTTTCTATCACAAAAATTAGTCTGTCTTGCTGCATTGAGCTTTAATAGGCTTCTGGTTATTCAAAAAACCTCAGGACAGATGAACAGATTTGGGCATTCAAACTATAACAGGATTTCTTAAGAACTGTTTCTAGATATTTTTTAAATAAGAGTTTTAAATTTAAGGGAGTATTAACCATGTATTTCAGGGCTCTTATATATTAAACATTTACTGTGCCTAGACACCACATATTTACTCAGTGGCTCATATGGAGGAAATATTACTTAATCTAATATTATGGTCCACAACTCACAGGTGAAATTCTTGCCAAGAGAGCAAAGAAAATGGAAACACCAAACATAGCTCAAGTAAAACCCTACTTAGCTGTCTGTAAGTACATCTCACATGAGCACCATGTGCACCTGACCAAGTGCAGAAATCGTTCATTTTCTCTGTATGCAATTTCAAAATAGTTTGGGAAAAGTTCTCTCAGCAACACAACCACCTCCCTATCACTTTCATCTGAAGTCACTACAAACTCAGTGAAACCTTCTTCCTAAGAGGAAGCATTTCTCTGGAGTTCTCTCCCTTTTCCTCATAATTATTCAGTGTCTGTCTGTAGTTCTAACATGTCAGAGACTATGTAATACACTTCATTAGATCACTGATCGAGTCACTGCAATGAATTTCCTACTTGTATTCATCATCCCCCTCTTCTTTTAGCCCTGGATCTACTTCATGCCCCTCCTTGTTCCATCTTGTGAACACTGACTCTACTGCTCCATGACAGAAATAAAAACACAAGCACACGTTAGCACCAACAAATCCTGTATTACAAGGACTCGAATTCCTATGGATGCTTTGACCCAGGATTTAAATAAAAAACCCAACAAAAAAACCACAACAGAAAAAAAAAACAGAGCGAGGAAGAGATTTTCCTTCTAGCATGTACAATACTTAAGAGGATCAGGGAAGCACATTTCTTTTACTATTTTTGACCCTAGAACAGCAGACATACACATCTAAAAAACTCATGTACTGACCAATTTCCAGGTACACAGCACTACTCATGTAACATGTCCCCTCTAAGATGCCATTTCTAAGCATTATTTGTATGATGGGGGTCACTATAGGCACATAAAGAACTCCAGTAAAAGCTGTGCTGTAACTGAAGTTTATACCAGCACTGTTGCAAAACTGTGTTCACATCAGCTATAATGACAGCATTTTCCTTCTCCTTTTTCAAGTGTTTCAGGTTTTTTTATTGGTACATCATACCTGAAAGCAGGTACACAGAACTGAAATTCTTCTCCAGTTTGCCCAGGAGCACAGTAAGAAAGCAGTCAGATGAGAGAGACGTCACATCTTTAGAGCTTTGGTCATACACCACCACTTCCTGCTTGCAATCAATTTCAATCTGAAACACAAGTAATTCAGAATGAGATAGGAAGGAAGAAGATGATTAAAAGCACCACATTATCACTTGCACCAGGGTTCCCACGTATTTGCTATGGAGCAGTTTAAATATATAGATTTCTTACACAGCTGTATGGAAAATAGTTTTTATTTTATACTTAATACGCCTGATCAGATTTAATTCCTTTGAAAGTCTGTAAATTGACTACTTGCTCCAAGCTGAAGCATCCTCTGTACATTTCTACCATTAGGTAATTTTATGTCACTTGTAAAATGCTTTACCTTCCACTAGATTGGGTGGCTTGTTTAAAAAGTCAGCTTTTTTAAAAGAAGGCCCTACTTCAGTTTCTGCTTCTGGCTTTTTTTTGTGTATGAACAGTAAAGAGACTTTAAACTGCCTGAAACCACATACATTTTAGCCATCTATACAACATTATGTATGGAAAATAGTTTAGATGGTAGTTGTAATAAAAGTCTTCAGTTTTTAACATGGCAAAGCAATAATGTAATAGATTACTTCTGTAACCAACACATTGGAAACAAATACCAATGGATTAAAAAAAACCCCACACATAGATACACATTAAGTTTAAACAACTTAGCTATTTTCTTTTCACTAGTAACACTATACGAAGAAACCCCACAACAAAGCCAAAACCCCAAACTACTCACTGACAAGTATTTTAAACAGCAAGTAGAAGCCAGGATTGAACTGTATGACCATCACCAGGGACCCTGAGGAATCCTTCAAAGTTTAGAATGAGAACCTTTCCTGTCTTAACTACATACATTTAAGGAACTGTGCTTTTCAAGACATAGAAGAACCCTGAGAGTGGGTTTTTTTCTGAGTCATTTCCAAATCACTCCCCTTTACTCTGTCACTTGGAGAAGAGCTGGCTACAAAGAATCTCAAAAGATAAACTGAAAGTAGTAACCAATGGCCTCCTACATCAGGTAAGAGCCCAGCAAACCTCAGTCCCCTAATTTTGCTTTTTAAAAAGGAATTCCCAAAAGAAAAATAATTCCCAGTCACTTTCCAGGCGTTCCTTTAGACAAACACAAGGAGTAACAGGCGAATGACCTTATGTTTTGCTGAATGCTGGATGAGCTCTGTGATCAGCACTTTGTCCTGCTGCAGCCTCCTCTTCATCAGCTTGGAGCAGTTGATGTTGATGGCATCCAAGATGTGGGAGGTGTTGTACTCCACAAAGGGGCGGCTATCAACCAGCAGCAAGGTTTCCGTCCCGCTCTCCAGCAAAGCCACCAGCTTCTCGGCGACGATGAGTTGAGTCCTGATCATCTCATCGGCCATGACAACAATACGGCCTCTTTCACCACCTCCCGCTCTAATTGGCTGTGATGATGTAATGGCTGTGTGCTCAAAGGCTTAGCCACACCATTGTGCTGGGAGGGTGTGAGGTCATGCTGGTGGCGACTGGCAAAAGAAAAGTTAAACCCATTTTTCAGAAAGAGCTCTTCAGCTGAATGTCTCCTCCTGCTTCCAGTCGGGGTGCCGTTACAAAGGCTCCGCTCTACAAAGCAGCCCCTCACATCTGATTCATCGGGAGATGACTATGGAGCAGCCATTTCACAATTCCAATAAAAGATGCTTTCTGGCTGCTGCTGAATTACATCATTCTTTACCTTTGCTCCCACCCATCAGCTTCACACTCTGGACTAAGAGCCTGTAAGAAAAGGAAGAAAAAAAAACAAAACCACAACCATAAACAAGTTTGCAGAACAAAACATTCAAGACTCACTGCATACTGGTCTATATCACAAAATAATTCCTCTCTCTGCTGTATATGCCAAACACCTAGAGAGAACTTGCAACTACAGTCTCTGAATCTATTCCAGCAATCTTGCCTGGACAATTATCTTGCATTTCAGGCAATGTACCCTGTCTTAATTGCAGACTTTTGTTGCCACTAGCTCTGCTTCTTCACAAAACTTTGTTAGAATATAATTAAGAGATACTGCCCTTTCAATAGCAAAACCAATTAGGTGCCTTTCGGCACTTCACCACTTAGACAGAAGTTGTAAAATTAATTAAGGGGTTTTTTAATGTTTAATGCCTGGAAAGTATTTCACAAATCAGCGCTGCAAGTCGGGGAACTGAAATTGTATCAAAGGAAGGACAAAACTTAAATCCACCTCTCTCTTTTAAGAATATGGTTGAAGAGAAACCAGAAAAGCAAGATGCTACATCAGGACACAAGCATTTTATTTTAATTAATCACCAGACACAGAACAGAGGCCTCATGAATACACTACTGAAAGGTAAAGCAGTGTGCACTGTCTTTGGCCCTCCTGCAGCAGGTGAGACAGTTCTATGAGGTGCATTATACTTTTCAGATAAATAATATCTGAAGCAAACTACACTTCTGTAAAACTAGATCCTGGCAGCACCTGAATCACATCAACCTAATCAGCAGCAGTAAAAACACCTGACATGTTTCACCACTGCCTCACAGTTGTCCTCAGGCTTCTCAGAGTATCCCAAAATCCACTTTGATGGAACAAGTCCCTATAGGAAAACTCCTCAGAAAGGAGCCATGTTTGTCCATAACAGATTTAGCTGCACTCTAAGGCATATAGTGCTGTAGATATAAATAGAATAGAAAACACAAGTCAAGTTGCTTTGCTCCCACAGTTCAATACTTGGTATCTTTGTGCCATCATGGATATTTGACAGAGGTCTCTACCTAAGGCTGTGAGGAAACACAAGCCACACGTTCAGCTGCCTTGGTAATTAATTCCAGCAAGAGGAGATAACTGAGGGCGGTGACTTCTTCAACCAAGGTGGTGGAGCTGACAGGTTAGAGCTGTACATGGGAGGATAAGCCTGACAGAGTCCTAACCTCTGCAGTAAAGGCAGACTGCTTGAAAATGAGTGATTTGGGCTCAAATCAGTACAGGCTAAAGTCAACTCTGCAAGAAACCACATCTCCACACTTTGTGTATCTCTCACATCATCGCATTCCCTTTCCTATTCTGGGGAAGTGATTTGAGGTCACAAAACTATGCAACAGCTCTTGCACAAGGTGCCACACACCTTCAAACGAGTCTTAGGTCAGTTCCGGCCCATGCCACCCAGGCTGTGACTCAAGCAGCCTTTCTATCTCTGCCTTCTGCTGGGTGGGACAAAGCAAAGTAACACAGCTATCCTAAAACCAAAGTGACCAGCTAAAGACAATAAAAATCCAATTGATTGACACTCCTGAGGCAGCAAAACATTTGCAAAGAGAAGCAAGTGATGAGGATGCATTTTCCTGGCTTCTTAATGGACAAATGGGGATGAAGACTCTATATTTTTTTTTCTAAATAATAACTTTACATGCTTCAGTTTGAAATGTTTGTTGTGTATCCTAATTGCAGGAGACGTAATTAATTCAAACTAAATTACTGATAGTTTATTAAAAGTCATGTTACAGTAACAGGGTGATGGGAAATCTCACGTCAGCAGATGTTTCACTCATTAGATATGCAATACAAATCTAAACATTCAAAATCTTAACTAGATCAAACTCTGAAAAAAGTAAAAGCTTCACTTTAACAACCCAAAAAAAGACAACTGAAAGGAACTTATTTTGTAAGCGTTTCACGTAGCAATACCACAAAACCACCAGGTTTCATACAAACAGCCATTAGGATGACAAAGTGTGATTTGCTGTTTGCCCTGACTCTACAGCTACAGAGCCAGTGCTTTTCAGCGTGGCCAGATAAATTGAAGCATACAGCATATTGCTCTAAACTACAAAAATGATTGGGAAATTACTATACTGAGCCTTAATTAAACCTATTTTAAAAAAACCCCAAACCCTAGCTTAGCAACTCAGTTGGCAGGTGTGAAAGACTTGTCATTATATACTGGACTCAGGGTTTCTGTACACAGGCTGGAAGATACCAAAAGACTATGCCATCATGCAAGTGGGAAAAAAAGTGAAACTTGATAGTTTCGTCCATATTTTTTAAATTATTTTTTTTTGCAGAGAGAAAAAAGTATTCTGCATTTTTCTTTATTTCTCTTAACATGCCCTGTCACAAATTTTTATTCTCTCTTACTCATATCAAAGGCTGCCAGACACCAAACCCACTGAGCTCAATGAAAACTTTTCCACTGGCTCTAGTGGGAATTGGCTCTAGCTCTTCTGTGAGCTAGACAGTTTGTTCGTGAACTAGACAGTTTGTTTTGATGGGTAAATTGCTGACTTAAAGTTCAAGTAATAACAGGAAAATAAAGCATCTGAGAAAGTACAGGACTCTAAAATGGAGACAGTTAAACATAAGTAATCTTTGATTTGCAACTTTCAGTTTAGGTATATTTCTTATTTTCTAAATGCTTACTGCTTGCTGTCTCAGCCTTCACTCTCATATGACATGTTTGTTTCAGAAGACCCTTAAAGAGAACTCAAACCAGTCATATATGGTGACTGGATAAAGAGCATGTAAAGAACACAAGTCAAGAATCCTTTAAAATAACACTAATACCTTAACGTGTTAAGTTGCTGAAAGCATTCTACCAATGGCTTGAAAGTAATAAACTTAACAGTAACGTCACCTCAAGTTATTGTGATTGAAATCCTATTTTGACAGGGACACTCCACTGGGCAAGGGAGGTACATTTTTATAAATTACAGGGTTTTGGTTTGGGTAAGGTCTCACTGTTTCTGGTACCACCAGACTTTGGGACTCTTCCTTGTGACCTATCTAAACAAGAGGAACTGGCAGATTCCTTTATTTAAACACTAGAGCTGTCCTCCCTTTCCTGGTTACTGCTCTTACCATTCAGCTACTATGAGGAGCTGAAGTACCTGTTTCATTTCTAATTATGGTTTATAAAAAGGCAAAATTCAATTTCTTGACTGTTCTCTTTCTTCTCTGCTACTTGTGACTTAGATCACAATGGCATGTATTGACACCATAGTGTCTCATAAAATGATGCAATATAATGCTTTGCCCTAAGTAGGCCATTATGTTGCTGATCTTCAAGCTAGGAAACCATCTTAGTCACAGGATGTTCTACACCAAAACGAGGATTACAGAAAAGTGAGCTGTAATCAAGCTATGAGATTACTGCATGAAGTCACTCACATACACTCTGGTAACACTGCTTGGCTTCCTCCTCCTTGTAGATGGGCTGCAATATGTGGCACTCCTTGTTACCTCTTCTTTTCCAGGGGAAAATTAACTTTTAATTCGCTGTAAAAATAAAAAGATGTGTTCCACGCTCACCCAGTGTCTTCACAGTTTCTCCACTGTTTAAAGAACCAAAGCAACAATAACCCTACTATCTTCCATACCAAAACCAGTGGATCTCTAATATGTATATGTAATGCTGCCACAAAACTACAGGATCCCTCTTTGGCTCAGGATTCTTGTCCCCACCCCAAATGGCTCAGATGGAGTGAAGCAGGCAAGCACAGAACTGGAAACCTGGCACTTAAGTTTGATTCTTCAGTCACAATAACTCACATGTGCTCCTAATTTCTACTTCTACCACTTCCAACTCCAAGCAATTCCCTTACATCACAGGAGGACACTTGTTTGAGTTATCTCAGGCTTTGCCCCATATGATGGCAACCATTTTTAAAGAGGCAGATGCGGAAAGAATGTACTTTTAAAACTCTTGGTGTGACACTAATTCTGCTTCAGTTAAGGAACTGGCAGAAAGCTTCTAGAAACCTTGCTACAATCTCTAAAAGGCTTCTACCTCATATAAGAAGACAACCTTGAAGTTGAACCGTGGTGTCATAAACACTCGACAGTTTTGTTCCCGACATCACTAATTCCTGCTTTGTCAGGTGCCTACAGCAACGCTCCCACATTTGTTCCTGCTGGATGGCAAAACGCCAGCCAAGTAACTTAACAGCATCCCAACATCAGAAGGTCCTGAAGGGCAGCTTTTGGACACTCAGCCCGAGATACCTGAAAGAGTTGATTTTTAAAACAATGCATTTTTACACTATCTAGAGCCAAACACAGGCACATATGAAGAAAAATATTATCTTCCCCCGCAAATTTCCTTTCCTGCTTCTTAGGGTGGACACCAATGCAAAAATGAAACCCAAAAACCAAATCAAAACACAGAGGTAGGAGCTCCTAAACAGCAGGATGCACGTCACTGCTGGCACAGCAGCTGTTTCCAAAGGAGTATTTGGCTTCAGTGTTACTGAGCTGAGAGCTGCAAGTGGTTCAATAGCCAGGGCAAATACCATCAGCACCAGCCCCTGCCATCATGGCCACACGTGATACTCAACAAACAAGCCTACACCATCTCCTGCATCAGAGAGGAACTCCTCATTTAGGGGTCACAAGGTGAATTCCCACTCCTGAGAGATGTGAACATAGGATTCCCTCACTTGTCCCAGAAAGATGGAAACAGAAGTTGTTCTGGACAGATGCTTGTAACCGATGCTACCAGAGACAGAATGACAACGAAGGAGAGGGAGGGCTGATCTTTGCTCAAGTTGCTATTCATCATTAGCAAGAAATACAACATGTCTATGGAGCACAAGGGAAATAAGTTTTCTAGTGAAAGTGAGGAACGGCTGTACTGCTTCTGGATTCTGCAAGCAAGCCAGTAAATTCCAGAGGTCAACAACTGTGAAACAGAGTGTAAAGTCTTGGGGAAAAAAAAAAATTAATGTAACTGAGGTTCCAAGAACACTATGCCTTGCCTGCCTCTGGGCAGGCCAGAGCAGTGACATTACAAATGTTTGTGATTTGAAAGAAGAGATGTATTAACAAGGTCTTGTGTTCCTCAAACGAGGGGGGAATGAGGGTGTCTTTTGGCTTTTCAGATTACTCAAGCAAGTGACATCATCTCATAAGCACATCATTCCTTCATGTTGGTTGGAAGGTGGAAGAACACACTCCCCCACCCTGTTGTGCATACTCTTCGTGGTGCAAGAGTGGACAGCAGCAAGGAAGTTACCCAAATAAACATACAGATTAATTTATTTTTTTCTTAAATGCCACTTAGGTACCACATTCATAAATAGAAGCAGTTTTAAGAATTTCACCCTGCTTTCCCTTTGCTTATCTGTATGGCAGCTAATGGCTGTTCCCTTTTCTCCTACTTTCAGCCTGTCTGTACTTCAGATTTATCCATGCAGTCAAAATGGAATAATGTCAATTTTCTCCTCCTTGTAAAAACAGCAGCCATATGCATTTTAGATTACACACTATACATTCATGAGAACACCAAGTATAAACCATACCAAAAAAAAAAAAAGATGAAGGAAAATTTTGTTTAGTGCTCTCTTGTCCTTCATCCTACTTGGCTAATTACTCAGTTCTGATTACTAATTCTAAAGGAGTCACTCCATTTCCTTGTGCTCACTAGTCTGAAAACTGAGAAATGGAGAGAGAGTCAGAAAGGGTATCAACTTCCTAAGACATCTCTAGTTTAGATTTTTTAAGCTTGCTCTATTTCTACACCTACACCTCAGTGACATTTTTACCACGTGCACTCTAAGATAGCTGGACTAAGCAAAATGAATGGACCTTTCATTTAGATAACAGTAAGGTACTGCTTTTCATACAAATGGTGGTGTTTGAAATAATGTGTTCTACAACCAAAACAAAACCAAAAAACCCACTACCAAAACATCACATTTCACTGACCTACTCAGTACAGCCCTCAAATATGTGCAATATTCTAGCAAGTATCATCCATGTACCACCACACACTCTGAGAATTAAGTCAGATTATCATCACTTGCATTTACCAAGAAGCCAATCTCTTTGACACTCACTGTGGAATAATTAACATTAATTACATGTTATAGCAGGGAAACCTGACTGATAGAATGTGAGCTCATAGGAAGTGTCAGAACATGCTTGTTCATATGTCACATCACTCTATTCAACAACTCAGAGACTTTATTCGGGGACTCCCTTCTCCATCCATGTAAGGAAGAAGCTCTTTCCATGTAAAAATTATTTTTCTTTGTAGATTCACAGCATATAGTTTTGTGAACACCCAGAATGAATGCTTAAGCCACTCCAAACAAATACTATAATACATAACATTTTTAATTTCTTATTGCCTGGGAGACTAAGCAATCAGGAAATATTTCATTGGATTTCTAAAAGATTATTCTCCCTGTATAAGTTTCCAGTCAAAGCAACTGAAAATTCTGGAGTACTTTCATATAAATTCATTATTGTTTCATGTCAAAAGCAACTACTCACCTACATTTAAGTCAAAATCTAAATGGGCTGAACAGGTTGCCAGAGGGTGGTCCACATACAAAGGCCAACAGAGGGAAACACCTAAACACAGGAAAATAAATAATTAAAAAAACCTTACAAGTAAAAAAACGCAGAAAAATTTATGTCACTGTTTCGGTGTAGTCATTTGCTGAAAAACTCCCCCAAAGGCATGAAAACCTAGGTGAGAAGAGATCCATCTAGCATCCACTTAAATAGAAGGGGTCTGAAAAAGAAAGTTACGTTGTACTGAAAAAGAAAAAAGAAGAAAGAAAAAAGGAGAGAAAGAGAGAGAGAGGGGAAGGAGAGAGAGAGGGGAAGGAGAGAGAGAGGGGAAGGAGAGAGAGAGGGGAAGGAGAGAGAGAGGGGAAGGAGAGAGAGAGAAGAAAAAGAAAAAGTGAAAATAGCCCCACAACTAATCGCTCTACTATCTTTAAAAAGAGTAAAGAAAAAACGTAAAGATTCTTAAAAACAAACCAAAAAACCTCCAACCAACAGTAGCCTTCCAAACAGCTTGACACAACTCCCTGTGGGAAAACTAATTCACAGGTGATGCATTTGTGTGGATTCAAGCAAATTCTTGTTCAGGAGATTGCCATAAATCAGTATGACTACAGCTGCGTTTTGCAGCTAATGAAACAGAATATCCTGTGTAATTACTCCCACCTTCCTACATGCTAAAAAAGCCAAGAGTGGAAACTGGTAACACTGGTGTCACCAATCATTACGGATCAATATTGCCAACCATACCCATACAATCTCTATGCAAAACACCTGCTGTTCCTACATGAAGAAATTAAATTACAACCTTTACACGAGGAAGTAAAAATAAACACATTAGTGTCAATTCCAAACCATTTCCTGGGCAGTTAAACACAAGATTCAAATCATCACTGTCAAGAGATGACAGCCTCAGCTCCACTTAATCACTGTAACATAAACGATCATAATAAATTATTGCCTAGCACTGCCTTACTATGAATTCCAGGAGTGGCTCTGAACCACATAGTAAATGACAACCGTGAAGGGCCACCACGGCAGAAGGCTGAGGAGATTACAGCAGTCAGTGAACAGATCCAAAACACGCATCACCTTACAAGGAAAGGAGCTACAAGAATCACCTTGCTGTCTTCAGGCAACTGCTCTAAAAACCTTGCAAAGGCCAAAAGCAGAACATGGCTCTAGAGCCCTCCAGGCTGGTAATTAAGAGTTTGCTACCCAGATCATGCTCTGCTCACTGGGATGGACACCTTGACTAGGACTTGTGAGTTTGTCCCTGGGAGGTGCCAGGCTGGAAATCCTCTCACTCGTCCATCTTTATCATACTGGTGTACATATTTGAGAGCAGCAGGGCAGAGAGGTGGATAAGATATGTTGAAGACTGTCTCTTCCCCCCTGCCAGGCCAGCGGGCAGATACCCTTTCAAGGGTCAGCAAGAGGCTCTGCAGACCTCCCCTGCTTCTTCCCCCAGTCCAGAAGCCCAGCAGAAGGCAAAAGAGGACAAAGAGAAAGCTCATCCTACTCATTCTGTTTGTTGCTATACCCTTGTCTAATCTCATCCCTGGAAACAAAAACTAACCTAGCACTTAACACCAATGAGGCTCTGCTTAGAGACAAGATCAGAGACTACTTTCTGACAGTCCAAGGAAACAAAGTACTGGGATGAAAAGCATCTCACTTACTGTTCCTTACCGATCATCTGAAGTTTCGGAAGTCTCTGAAATACTCCACATTAACTAATACCTGCCATCTATGCCTCTCCAAAGTCCTGACAAATAAACTAGCTACCACCTCAGGAAGCTATATACTTTTTCTCTTGCTTTAATGAACAGAGGTAAATCAGAAGTTTAAAGCAGCCCCCAAGAGCCCTCATTTCACCATTGGGCACAATTAATTCTGGCAAAGAGCAGATCCGAAACAAAGTATACACTTAATTTCAACATAGTTTACTGGAAGGAGGTGTCACATTTTTAGAACAGGACCCACTCGTGATGGAAGATCGAGCTGCTGCAAGTTCAGCCATAAGCATTAAGCACACTTGGAAATTCCCTGGCAATGCTGTTAAAGGAACAGACGTTTCCTGTAATTTTCAGAAACATTTTATATCTCCCCTCCTCCTTTTTAGACTTGGTGGCAAGCAGGCGGAGGGAGAGAGAGGATACCATATTACCATTAAGTGAAACATGAATGAGCCACCCAAGTTTAAAGTGGAAACTTCAGCTATGTGTGCTTAGGAGAAAGTTTTTTAAAAAGGCTTTCATCTTTAGGAGGCCAAGATTTTTCTGCTGACTTCAGGAAAATAAATATACATCCTTTCAATTAGGGTGAATTACAAAAGGATATAAACTTTCTTTTTTACTTACTTCTGGCAAGTATGAAGTCCTCCTGGCTTTATTTAAATACCTTTTTCTCTTTTCCAGAATCAGAAATGGAAGCCTTTTTTTCTCCTCTCTTGCTCAGGGCCTTCCCTAAGCTGCAGCTAAACAAACCTAACCAGTCGGGTCACAGGCAACGTTCCTCCCACAGCTGCAGTGCTGTGGTGGATCCAGCAAGAGACAAGCCATGGAGAGACTGAACAGCCCAGCATGACAGCATCCTGCTAAGGACCTCAGTACCTGCCTCTCCTTTCCTAACTTATAAACCTGACCTTTCCTAAAAATCTAATCTTTCATGAAGTATCTGGCATAAAATTTCTAACATTTACAGTAAGTTACAACATTATTTTGTCTATGTAAAAGATCTAATCCAAAGCCACAGCATGTAATGTAAAAACTCACAAACCGAATTAAAACCAAAGGACAGATGCTTATTCTTACAGAACACATCCCAAGTACTGTTTGGGTCCTGTATACTGAACGGTGAAGATTTCTTATCTATTTGTAAATAATAACCTCAAGCTATTGAAATGCTAGCATCTCCTTGCTCTTCATAAAATGAGATTGCTTTACAGCAGCCCCTTTCATGACATCAAGGTTTCCAACCAGTACACAATCCACACATCCTAAATTGACTGACCCTGTCCTGCAGCTCTGCAAACCAATGAGAACACAGACTTTTCTTTTTACTGAGGAACAGATTAAAAGAAGTGCTCTGAAGAGTAGTGCTAAATAAACATCAAGCACATAAGCTGTAATATTCCATGCTAATTCTTTACAAAGCTTCCCATGAAAGAAGATGGGACCTCAGGGCCTCTACATAATGGTTAGCCTTTAAGTTTTAGGCCTTTTGCCTAGTGAGAGACTTTAAGGGGGAGATGCTCAAATAATATAGGCCTGCAAAGAAGGAGCCAAAAATTTAAAACAAAACGAAAAATCCAACTCTGATCTGCTTTGTGGTCACTGTATGATGAAAACAGAAGGCGGATCTGAAGCCTTCATACAAGAACGAGGACAGATTAAAGGCTGAGGATAATGATGGTAATTTTATTAGGGAAACAAATCAGAATAGCTTCTGGGCGAGGCAGGGGTGAATTTCTTGCAACAGACTTTTTAATGACTATTTTCTTAAATTAAATTGAATGACTAAAGATCACAGTCAATCTCCTTCAAGAACAGAGACATGTACACTGCATCCACGGTACCTCGTGGGTTAAAATGTTCTGGTCTTTCACCCATTTGAGGAAATGACACCAGTCATCCCGGAAGGCAAAATGCACATTGAACCCCTTCACATCAGGGCATGAGAAAGTTTGGAAGGAATTTTTTTTAATTATTTTTTTTTAATTATTTTTTTTTCTTTTAAGCCATCAACATTAATACTTTGTTTCTTCCTGCTTGTGTCTGAAAATACAGTGCTGCTGCACTGAGCTGCATGCATGTCCTGTCAGCTGTACAGAGAAACATCCAGAAGTTTTAAAAAAATACCTAATAAGCATTACTTAATTAAATCTGTTGTCAGACTTCTTTAAAAAAAAAACAAACATCTGCATGCTCAAAACAAAATTAGTATTGTAAGCAATGTATGCTGCATAGCAATAAAAGCACACAGAAGCATCTTCAGAAGGGGTGCTGAGCCCAATAAAACATCCACATTACACATATGTAAGCTCAGTCCTACACAGTAAAGCAGTTCATTTTAATTTGGTTTGTCCTAAAATGGCATTAATATGGGAAGGAAACAGAATAGATGGTGAAAAACAGTGAGTCCACAAAAAAAGTACAGCCTGACTATCTCGTAGTCGGGGTAGAGAAGGAAACATAGAGCTATATGGTGTACAGCAATGGCTCCCAATTAACATGGTGGAATAACTCAAGTTGTTAAGTGCTCTCAGAATTTATACAGTTGCAGTAATCCTGTTAAGAGGTCTCCTGTTCTGGGCTCTGCAGAGCAGAAAGGGGTTTGGGCTACAGCACAAAATATCTGCTGAACTGAGGCCCAGAAAATAAATTAACAAGTCCTAGATCCAGATGATTCAGACCTAAATCTCTAAGCAAGGTGTAAAAACCCAGATAGCTGACATATTGGGAACAGAATATATTTTATTATCTAATTTGTACCCAAAAAGGTAATTATGGTGGCTTGCTTATTACAATTGTTTTCAAACTTCAATTGACAAGATGGTACCAACAGGGCCTCAGTTCAGGAGCAAAAGCAGAAACCATAATATCCCACTGAGCTCCATTCCAGGTAATGTGTCCTGGTACATCTTTCCCAAAGGATCCCATGTGTTTCTTTTAATTTGCATCATGTTATGTAAGACCTGCAGCAGTGCCAAGGCCACATTTCTAGCATTGTAACTACTTGGCTGAAAAGAGAAGCCATATACATATCTTTACAAAGGAAGGAGAGAGCAGAGGGTGACTTATGTTCCCTCAGCTGTGCCTCTTACATCACTATAAACACCACCATCTCAGTAGAGGAAGAAGAGTGACATAACCACAAAATATATTAATCCATTTTAAGAATAACTGACAAAAGGTGACTGCCATTACATCTACTTTGTGAGAACTAAAAGGGACCATGATATTTTAAATTCTGAAAAGCAAAAGCACGCAATACCAAACCAAGAGAGTAGATTTTGTTGTTATTTTCTTATACGCATCTTAGTCAAAGACCAGGGTCAACTAGAAATGTATTTTAGCAACCTCGCTGGGCCTCTGACAGGATCCTGAGTGGCACTTAAAGAAATCACTCCCTTCAAATCACACAGGTATTATCTTGTTTGTAGTGTGGTTACATATTCACAACTCTAAAAAAATCTATAAACAAGAATTTATATTTCTCCAGAATTTGCAGGGGTGCTCTGTTTTACACAGTCCTTAAAAGCAACTACAAAGGCACTGATTGTTGTCAAAGTAATCCCAATCTAGGAGAGTTCAATATACTTCTGCAATAACACAAGTAACGTATCAAGAGAATGGATCAACTTCAGTGTATGTGGAGCCAACTAAAATACTTTGAAAGAAGTACAACATCTGCAAACCACAAGATCCTTCTATTTCATAGGTATTCAGCAACGGAAGAAGCACCAGTTATTTGTCAATGATCATGGGTACAACAATAAATAATACTGATTAGTTTTATAATAATTTTTTTATTATACACAAATTCCTGTTGAGACCACTGGCAAGAGTTCTGATCATTTTCAGACATACTTCCAGTCTGCATGTGAGCAGCCCATAGGAATGAGTTAGGTTTTGGTATGCAATTCTGAGGTTTTTACCTCCAGGAAACTGATCCTGAAGGATAAAGGTCTATGATGGGTGGTCCTTAATCACTTCCTTTATGTGAAGATTGAGGTCAGACTGCAAAAAGAGCCAAGGAAGGAAGTCTGCAGCACCCCTCAAACACACACACACACCTTCCTGAACAACTCCTTCAACAGTTTAGAGGGTTAACTTGTAGTTTAAATGGAGCAGTCAGAGGTTGGGGTAGAAATAAACTGCTTGCACAAGCAACACACTGTGCTATTAAGTTTTTGGAAGTGACTTAAAAATTAGGTCAGTCTAATTTGTGGCTGATACTTTGTTCTTTCATTACTATGAACTCACAATGATGTCAGTCTCATGTTCCAACATGCCACATTTAGCAGTGTACAGGCTTCCTGAGAGACTCTCTCAGCCTTCCTTTGTGCAAAAGGCTTCTGCCAGATTCTTAGCTCATACTTCACTGACTCAGGCATGCCAATCCAGTTTCAAGGGAGTTATACTGGCTTCCTGTCAAATACTGCACAGTTTGGGGGTTCTGTTATTTTAAAAAAAACAAACAAAACAACACCAAAAGAAACCAAACAAAACCAGACAAAAAACCAACCAAACTTTATTGACTAGAAGTCTAAGAACATGTGGCCATATTCAGGTTACTGCTTTTGGCCTAATCTTCATTTAGCCAGCACCCTGAAGAGAACTAACCTTTAAAAGGTGTGGGAAACAGGTGTTTTGAACTAATTCAGTCCACCTTTCAATACTTAAAGGGGGCTCATAAAAAGAGAGAGAGTGACTTCTTACCAGGGCCTGTAGTGACAGGACAAAAGGTAACCATTTTAAACAGAAAGAGAGTAGGTTTAGACTGGATACAAGGAAGAATTTTTTTACAGTGAGGGTGGTGGGACACTGGAACAGGTTGCCCAGAGAAGTTATGGGTGTCCCATTGTCAGAAGTGTTGGAGCTCAGGTTGGACAGGGCTTTGAACAACCTGATCTAGTGAAGAAGTCCCTGCCCTCAGCAGGGGGGGGTGGACTAGGTGACTGTTAAACGTTCCTTTCAACACAAACCATTATACAATTCTGTTATCTTTCTCCATCCCTAACCTGATCCAAAAAAATCCAAAATGTCTCTGTATTCTACCCAAACTCAGGCCAACTCTTGAGGATGCAAAGCATCCCACTGAATTGGGATGTATTACAGAAATGCTTCTTATGCAGCCACCTCGATAAACCAAAGCACACTCACATACAGCAGCTATTCTGTCTACATACCTTTTTCTGTTCAAGGAAGTTATCTTTTCATTATTATTTCTGACACAAAGCTTGCTGTGGGGCTTTTAAACATGCTAGCAAAGAAGACAGCTTATGAAACACAAGGATATTTTAATTTTTCCAGCTACAAAACTTTAAATGAGCCTTGGACCCAGCACTAAGCTTTTGCAAACATCTTTAACCAGACCCAAGGGAAGCAGCTATTTGAACCACTACTGCTGCATGTTTAGCTTGAATGGCAAAATGAAACCAAAAAAGATAAAGGAGAGATTTCAAAAGCAGTCATTAGTCCCTTCTACTTCTCACCTGTCAGCAGGAGACCCACTCTGAGATGCCACCCTACCTCTCCCTCACCGTTTTTCCTCCCCATCCTCTCAGATGGGCCCAGTCAGCCTTGTGTGTGGCTGCCTCCTAACTTGAAAGCATTAAAAAAAATCTCAGGTAGGAAAAAAGAAAAAAACACTAAAAATATAACAATAGGTTAAAAATAATCCATTTGGGGGACTGTTTGAAAAGCTTGTCCCTAGAAGCGATCCTAATTGGCACCATTCAACTCATGTTTATGCCTGTTCCTAAATATCTATATTTCACATTGTGTGCATCTTAACTGCAGTCAATCTGTTTCTCACTGTAGAAGCTATTACAGAAACGCTGCTTGATAAACACTCAGTTGGAGCAGAAGAGGAAAGAACAGTAATCACTCATATGCTGCTAAAGCATTTCTCTTGGGGCTACACTGTGACAAGACATGCTACTAGCCCAGACTCTCCCACTCTCCTGACGCTGTGTTTCCCAACTGGTACCTATATTTCTATTTGGTTTTTGTTTTAAACTACTATGTCAGCATGTTCAAACCTATATTACACATCCATGGATCAATGCTATTGCATGAACCTTAACATGGTTAAAAAAGCATCCCACTCTGTCTCAGGAAAAGACACGTTATCTCACGGTCATTTCCAGCACCACATTAAATTCCAGCTACTCTAAGAAAGAAAACACACAGACATGATCCACAAGAACAGTGTATCCAACAGATCCTCACTATTACTGCTGTATCTGCAACTGTCCAAGGATACAGGAAAGGCGAGTCTTGCAGAGAGAGGTGACATCATTTATGACACCAATTAATATGGAGCGATAAGAAGAGGGAGGGCATGAACTCCAGAATGCACGAGCCCTTCCTCACACACACCAACGTGAAGAACAACCAAACCATGACATAGAAACAAAAGCCAAAGCTTCCAAAACATCTCAACATCCAGCCTGTCCCTCTTCCCAAACAGGAAAAGAAGTCCAAAGCACATCCCAAAGTATGTAATAAATTACCCAGTGAATCATATTCCTCATAGAAACCGCCTGGCTGAAGCCACAGCACTGAATATACAAAACACAAGACAGAAAAAAAACCTAAAAGATACCCTCAAAGAAAGAACATGCTCCTCTTCCCAAGACCTTGGAGATAACACCAACACAAGAAAATCCTGGAGTCACAGTGTTACTAGACTTGTGGTACATCTTTCCCAAAATCAAACTTCTCTCTGGACTATCAAGTTGGTTTTTATTAACTCAAACTTGACCTAGATTTAGCTTTATGTTTTTGTTTCAAGTAGGGTTTATGTTCCTGGAGCCTTGCCTGTTTTCCTCAAACAAGTCAGTTTAAACAGAAGAAAAAAAATAAGTTCCTCTCCTTACAAACTTTTCTTATAGCCTGTATGAAAAAAAGTCTGTATTTTTCTGAAAAAAACCCACCACAAACAAAACCAAAACCACACACACAAAAAACCCATACAGAAATTATAGTTTCCTTAAAACTATTTTTCAGGCTACTGAAAACCTTTTACCATTTCCAGCTACAAATAAAAGCTACAAGAAACAGCTTTTGTAGAAAACTGTTTTACTTTAAAACCAATTTTCTTTTCCTTCAGTTCCAAGTTGACTTAAAGGTACCACTGATCAAGACAGCAGGTGAGATTAGACCCACTTGCCTTTACGAAGCCATGACAATGACTGATACAGTCAATGTGTTTGTTAACTGGGTTTTTTGTTTGCCTAGTTTTTCATTCTGTTTGGATTGCAAAGAAATGGTGGCTACTTTGCCACCTAGAGTGGTGTATGCAATTTAGCTTTTCCACAGAAACTCTAAGTAGCATGAAAAGACTGATCCTGTTGGCTTGAACCACAGAGCATGAGGAGTCATGGCAGAGTGACGTCCCAGAAATGCCAGTTTCTACCAACTACCACTCCAAGTTTCAGATGCACAGACTTAAGTGAGAAACCTCTGCCAGAAAACGCTTCATCCTTGACTGCAGTTGTCCTCTCTGATAGGATTATAGCACAGGTCAAAATATGCAGGAAAAGAACTTAACTCTGCCACAGAAGCAAAGGTCACCAGGAAAGAGGGGAAGGAGGAGCTCTCCTCCCACCCCCTTCAGGCTTCTTCCTCTGCAGCCACACCACCAGACTCAAGCTAGAGCACTAAACGCCTAGGCAGGCACTTCTGAAATTAAATAATCTGTTACCTGGAAACTGAGCAAAGTCAAGCAAAAATAAAAAAGATTTTTTAGAACATCTAAAATGTAGCTTAGCTTAGACTGCTTCAGAACAGGCAAAATAAAAACAAAACAGCTATGACTTAGATCTAGAAGAAAATTGATCTAGTCTACCTGTAGCTACAATGCCTATTCAGGAATAAAACTTCCTTCCTATTCTTGTTCTCATCACCATCTTAAAGCACAGTTCTTCCAAGGTTCAGTTTTCTGGTACTCTGCTAAAAGCAACACCACGAGATCTTCTTGAGAACCAGCTTTAGGTTTGGCAGAGAGACCACCCAGCATCAAAGGTTATGCTTCATGCTATGCCTATGGCCACATGCCTGAATTTTGGTCAAAAGGAAGAAGCTGCAGATTTTTTTTTGTTTGTTTAAAAATGTGTTTGGCAGGTAAGTCCTCCTGGTATTCCATTGGCATTGAGCATGCTTCTCTGCAGAGACAGACAGTGTGCAGAGGGATGCTTAAATCTAAGACTCACAAGCTACCTCTGAACCAAACCACCATCTTGGTCATCAAACTAGTTTTGATAGAAAGGTGGGTTTATATATCCTGGCTAAGTGCTTTCTCTGCAGCACTTCATAGTGCAGGGCAGATGGACCAGGCTGAGCATCTCAATCTGCACTGTCTCCCCCACTGCCACATCCAGGATGGTTGGTTCTTCAACTCTTGCTCCGTGCCATTACAGTACCAACCACCGGAGAAAGCAGATGATCTCTTAAGCTTGAGTTACTACTTCTGCTCACACACTGACAACATAAGGAATGGAAGATAATCTTACAATGACCACAAAGAAGTTGCTGCTGACAGCAGGGGTGGTTTTTATATGGAGTTGAGTGAAACGCATGCTGGAATATCTGAAGGAGAGAAAAAATACACTAGTACTCTAAAAAGATTAACTTGGCCATCAGCTATTAATGCACAAAACCTACAGTTGTTCCATGAGTTGATAGAGCTTTGCTTTAAACAAAGCATGTACTGCTTGGATGGGAAAGGGGCACTCGTCCACAAAGAATTCCTGCTCCAGTGGTACAAATGGACAATACCTGCTGCCTGGGTCTGAAGATCCAAAGCCCCTTGGCACAGTTTGAAGTGCATCATTGCCCCTTATGCTAGATTACTGTAGTTTTTTGTTGTGTTTAAGGTAAACCTCAAGTTAATAACTCCATTCAGCACAAGTCTGTAGAGTCACATATGAGAAAGCACCAGCATGATGCTTGCTCACACAGCCTCAGCACACCACCTTTCTTCTTACACAGCACAATAGGGACATTACTTACACAAATATCTTTCTCAGGACGGTAGTCACTCAACTGAGAAGTAATTATTTAACCACAATCCCATCTGCTTTGCATTCACCTTGAAGAAAACCTTCTGCAAAAAGGGGAGACCTTGACTGCAAGTCCTTGGCCAAAACATCCTCCTACCAGTGCTGTGCTGTGCTGCTTGCTAGGTCATTGCTATTTGTACTTCAGAAGCTTGCAGCAGACAGATCACACCAAATCCAAATAACTTTGTCATTAAAAGGAAAACTTTCAGCCTCATAGTAGGAAGTGCTCTCCACGCTTCACTAATCTTGTCAAACTATACTGTACAGACAATTATTAGACGTATCCTTAGGAAGCATAGAGAGTGTTGGAGCCATGGCTTCTCTGCTTCAGGTAGACTAGAATGAGGAAAACAGTGGGGAAGAAAATTTCCCTTGCTGTACTTTAGCCCCTTACAAACACATCAAGAACTCCCAAGGGAATTGCCCCACTCCAGACAGCAATTTAAGTGGTACAGACCTACCCAGGAACACCAGCTTCTCTCTTTTGCCTACCCATGAGAAATACCTTTACTAGCAGCACCTGAGTTTATAACCACAAAAAAGCACAATCCTGTTCTGCAATAGCTACTTAAAGGCATTTGAGGTGTTTCTTCCAAAAGGAGTCAACAAACAAAGCTCACCAGCTGAACATTTGAAAAAGTATCTGTGTTGTCACCACTTAACAAAGAGAGATATGTGCAATAAAATGGCCCACTTATTTGTTGCATTTTGTAGCTACTACTGTATGTAACTCCCATTACTCCAAACAGTAGCTCTCAAGATGCTGAATAGTCTAGGTAACTATCTTCTAACACATTTATTGTTTGACAAAAACATAGCCATATCCAAAATTATTTTGGTGCACAACTGACATCAAATAAATTAAGTAATGACTTAGATTTCACGTTTATTTTTAGGGCTAAATTATCATGGAGGACCAGACTAAGAATCTAAATATGGGTACCTCCTTTTAGTATTTTTAAGGCATGATCAAATCCTCCTGCGGCCTGTCACAGGCTGTCTATCCATCCAGCAAAGCTAAAGGCAATTCCCATGGTACTCCACCCAACCCTTGCCCTTTTCAGACATTCAAATGCATTCAGGTTTACCCATGAGAAAGCTTTTCTAAAGAGCAAGTTCCATGTCTGAACACAGCAATTAGATTACCAATAGTTTCAGACACAGACAAACTTGCAAAACCCACCTCTGGACTACTGATGCTCCAAGCAGGAAATGTGTGTTGCATCCACCATGGCAAAAGCTTTCAGAACTTTACAAAGAGGGCAGACAACATGCAAAGAGCCTCAAGGTAACACTTCCATCAGGTTTACTGAGTTAGGCATCCTCTGACTGTCTCAATTCAATTAAGAAAACTTTAAAGTTTAATAATTATGAAGGAGAAGAGCAACTTTGGGCCACCTTTTATGCTTTGCAGGTTTCAACTAAACGATAAAGAACAAGAGATTAAGCTGCCTCAAAGGCCTGATAATTTTGTTTATTTATATTATTATAATGATCAATTGTAGTTTGATTTTAATTGCTGAATCCAGAGGAGTTACTTAACCTGTTATAAAACTATAAACATAGCTAAATTGTTTGAGGTTGATAGCCACACTAAGATAAATGAATGTGTGGCATCCTATACAAACAGTTCAGTGAAAACCCAACATTCCATATTAGCATCTGATGGGCCTTTTGAAGACACAGTCAGATCTGATAATCCCGCCTGAAAACTTGTCATTTTGTTGTAGCTTTGAGTTTCCTACAAAAAAACCACCTTGAAAGCTCTGAAAGGAAATCTCAGTTCAACACACACGTGCACTACTTCACAAAATCCCACAGAACACAGTAACAACAGCAGGAAAGGGGATATGCCCTGCTGGAGCAGACACACTTTTACATGAACTATGTTTTGTCTATCATCAGGAGCCACCACATGTAAACCCATCACTCTGACACCTCGCCTCATCTTAGATTGCCATCTCAAAGTTTAACTATGTTAAAACTTCCACAGCAACCCTAATCATACACTGAGGAAACAAACACTGCTTGTAACATAGTCTCAAGAGAAAACAGTAGAAAGACAGGAAATAACACCAGAAGTTACAGAAGAAAGGTGGTTTTGTTAGAGACTTACTTTGAAGAAGTCATGTTGTGCATGCCAACTGTTGGCAGTCATCAACAAAAAAATTCTTGCTGTTAACAGAAATGAACAGACAGACAACTTAAGATGCTACAACACTTTCTTCCAGATTTTAACCACCATGTGTTGTAATAAAAATGGTTATAGAAAGAAAACATGATTAACTTATGGCCAATCTAGAAAAACAAGTCACTGGCTAATGGCTTCACCTACAAATCAAGCCATTTAAATAATTCCTAGTAGCTTCCTGAAGGAACTGAAAAACCTACTACAGCTGAGAGGCTTCCCTTTTTGCACTCCTCTTGCCCATCAACTTGCTTCATCTCATGACAAACTTGTCCCTAGACTTCTACATCAAAGCTAGAGTTGCATCTTGCCCATTTTCCTGCTTGGTATTAAGACAATTTAAGCAACACAGATGAACAAAAAATGCTTGGCTAGGCACATGATCTCTTCTTGCTAGTAGCACAACAGCATTTCCTTTGGCCTTGACTATGCTGCTCTCACCTATGTAGAACACTGCAGCAAATGTAATTTTCCAGACCTGTTTCTTTCACCAGTTGCATCTTAGTTCTTTTCTTAAGCTGTATTAGATAACATGAGACCCTCACCTATCTCACTCTCTTTCCAAACACTGCCTCAAAACCACTACTTTGCCACAATGTCTAACAAGTACTTTGGCACCAGTACTAAGACTATTAATGACAACCAGAATTGCCTAGGTGAACATCATTGTTCTCTGCCTCTAGGACCACCAAAGTCCATCGTCTGTGACTGGCCTCCTGGATTCTGTAATAAATATCTGTTACTGCATGCAAGGGATACTCTAAAAAAACTGTGTATTAAGTAAAAATAAGCTGTGACTTTGGTTTTAGATGCCAAAGCAAACAAGATTAGTACTCCATAAAGAAAATAACTGAGTTATTTACCACTTTGGAGTTCTACCAAGTATTTGATAGAACTATGCTACAGAGGAGGACTTTAGTATATTTTCATTACAACTTGTTTTTGAGTAATTTGGTCTCAAGACAGAACTGGAAAAAAAAAAAGGGGGGGGAAAAAAAAAAGATGCAATCTCCAATACCTTTTCTCTACTTCTGGAGTAACACTTCTTAATCATTCCATTTCACAACAGTGACCTTAACAACAACAAAAAAACAAGGAATGAACAAGCATTTTGATAACAAGTTCTCTGGGCTTAGTGTTTCACAACAGTTTTATGCTTGCAGAGATGCCATGTCATCCAGACAGAGTGTATTTCAAAATGGAAAGCTATCAGGAAAGAACCTGGAGAACCGTGCTCCCCAAATGAAAGGCAGCTGATAACAGAAGCAGAGTGCATGATAAGGTCCAGCCTTCCTTACTCCTTTAGTTTGTAGAATGGCCCTGGCATTACATTTGAAGCCAACTGAAGCACTCTGTGTATGAGGAACCATAAGTTGCCATGAAGACTGATGTAGAAGAGTCTTTTCCTAAGGGAAGATAAAAACAAACAAACCCCAAGAAGTCTGTATGCAGCTGTCAGCAGGAGGGGAGGGTAAACAGGAGAGAGGAAAAAATTGCTATGAATCTGGCATCTTTAATTCAGGAAAACATCAGAGCTCTTGCAATTCCCACAAACTAAACAGGGAATCACACAGTTAGTGTGGAGAAGGTGGAAGAGTCAAGTCAGTTCTGTTTAGAGAAGGAAGTAAGGGGAACACCATGCCAAATGCAAGAGGGATTTAATTTGATGAAGAAGAATCTACATTTCAATTTAGCTCTTGAACCACAGCAGGACCTGCCAAGTGACATTTTTGTTTCCACGTTTGTTCTTTACCTGGAAATAAGAAATGAAGCTTTTCTCCTGCTCCTCACTAGAGTGATCTTAGCATTAGCTGGAAAGCCAGGTTAGTGTTGGCATTGGCTCTCTGCTAAATGACAGTGGCATTAATACAACTGAGTCCACCACACGCATGGAAGGAATCATCACAAAACCAGTACCACACCATTACATTTCAGAAAGGGGCATTAAGAACCTGCCAGTCTGAAAGATCCTCCCTTCAAGAAGAGAGAGGAAATTAAAAGCTGCATGTTTAGCTCCCAGCCGAGACTGAAAGTTGTGGAAGGTATACATACCACTTCACAAGGAAAGGGAACAGGAAGCCAGGGAAGAAAAGAGTCATTATGTTTAAATGGTAACATTTTCATGAGGTTACGCAGGCCAAATGAGCACATCCCAGAAAAATGTGTATCCAAGCCTGGGTAAAGAAACAGAAAGAATAAATGACAGCAGATAATAATTTTTAAAAAAAACCCCAAAACAACAAACAAAACCACTTTATTCTCCTAAAGAGTATCAGCTTGGAAAAGCCTATCCAAATAATAGAAAAAATCATAAGAGCTGGTGCATAAAAATGGAAGGGTGCAATTAAATTTGATAGTAACAACTGAATAATAATAGCTGAGAAAGCAAATTTAGCTTTCTTTACAAGAGCCCCTCCTACACAGGATGCTGGCAAAAGATAAGATTGAGATACAGTAAGATGATCTACTATCAGCATTGACATGTAAAAAGAAGAAAAAAGAGAACATTGATTTACTAACAGTGAGTCACCATGTCCACAAGATTTGTAAGAGAATTAGAGAATGCAAGGGCAGAGCAGATAACAGAAATATGTAATGCTCATTAAAGCAAGGTATTCCAGCACAGGCATAAAGTGTTTGTCAAACATGCTATGGCTGACCAAAAAAAAGAAAAATAATAATTAAAAAAATAATTAGTGAACTTTTGTATCAGAAAAACTGATTTAGAAGTAGCCACACAGAACCTTGGCACGCATGATGATTGACATAAAGGAGTGTAAGGCAAGAAATGAGAGAGGACACAGAACCACTCTTCTCCTCCTCACCCAAACCCACCATTAAACTTGCCCATGTGACTTTGAGCATGTCAGCTCAATTGTTTTAAGGAACTTGATGTAGACTTACTAGAAAGTCCATTTTGTAGTCCATAACAAGAAGGTCCAAACAACCTAAATTTAAAGATAAGCACAATGTTTACAACCATAATCACACAGCCATTCCCCACCACTGAGGAGATGGAAAAAACTCAGAGGAGGAGTAGAGGAAAAAAAAAGACAAATCAATGTCTCTGTTGATCTAAGCCACGTTGGATGAAGCTATTGGAAATTAACCACTTTTTAGGTTAATTTTTAACTCTGCCCCTGGTTGAATGGCAGAGCTGTTTTGACCAACAGGCTACTTCAGTTTTTTGTACAAACTCACATGCAAATTTGAGGCAAGTCAGCAAAACTAAAGTCTGTGTGGTGTGGAAAACAAAAATGTTCGTCCCTGAATGACAAAAGCCTTCAGATGCCAAAATGTCATCAAGAACAACACTGATATCAACATACTGTAGGGACAGCAGTTTCATCAGTAGGCTTCCTATCTGCCCTATACATGATCTTCTGTAATACCATCTCTTCTAGATGCACTACCACAATGCAAGCGGTCACAGAGCAACAGGAGCTCTGCAGAGCTCCAGCTGAACCAGCAGAACCTTGGTACTCTAGGCAGGACCTCAATAAGATGAACCTCATATCAGCATACTATTACTCAAAGTAAATGTAAAGAACACTCAAAAAAACTCAAATCATTTTTAGATGGAAAGAATACAAAAAAAAAATACAGTGTTAATATTAAAAAGAAGTCAGAAGCAGGTTCTGAAGAGTAACAGGAATACTAAATTGAGTGTAGGTTTAATCAATATCTCTGCCAGAGCAGCATGTAGAGATGCCACAAGCAAGTGAGGAAAATGAGAGTTCTATCCGACGACTCTGAAGACATTGTTACCATCTAAATTAATATGACGTGAAAAGGAAAAAAATCATCAGGTAGGGTAAAAAATAAACAGCCATTACTAGCCATCCATTCTCAAAGGAGAATAGGGATTTTCATTTTACCAAATAAGTATATCAAATGCTTCAAGTTTTTAGTAAGAATGGATTAGACTCATTTCAATTTCCTTTGAAAGACCAAGTAATGATCAGAAATCACAAGCATATTCAAGCAGTTACATCATAAGCTACTGAATGCGCAAAATTTATCTGCCTACTTCAGAGAACTGTAACCACTAAAACTACATACTAGGTGTCCCATGAAGACCACGTATCCAGATCCATGTAATGAATATGCTTCTTGCTGTCTCTGCAGAAGACAGGCTTGGAAAGGAAGTCCTCCAAGTTTCAACAATTCCTTTCACGTCATGAGCTGCAATGGGCTCACCTGCACTGCAGGACACAGGTAACTCCAACCCTTTACTTGGCTTGTAAGCCAAGTGCACAGGAAACCCCCAAGCAAGGGCAAAAGAGAGGTCTCTAAAAAAAGAGGAAATTATTTTGCAGGAGCATGCCTGGCTAGTAAACCACTAAACCCATTACTATCTCTCAACAGGCAGATAAGTAAACAGGAGACAGAGCCCATCATACCTTCAGCTGCTCCAAGAACTGCTATTACAGAGCCTCACACACACACTCCCAACTGACAAGGTAGACTGAGGAGGTAACACTCCATGGCAGCTAAAAATGAGCTAAGCGTGTCCCTTATGCCAGCTCACATTAATTCAGTGACTCAAAGAACTGTATCAGTCACTAACTAACTGTACAAGCAAGCAGAATAAACAAACACATCAATAAACCACATCCAAACAATTTTCAGTCCTTTCTGCTTCCAAGCTCTGGCTTACTGTGAAATCCTGAGAGCCACTAGGAGAGTGAATTTGCAATGACAGTGGCTGGGAAAACAAGAAAAGAATCACAGTGAGTATGTGGTGTTGCCATAAAAATGAATGCTATGTTGCACAAACCTGAGAGAGCTCCAATGGTTTCAGTGCATGCACGCTAATGTTCTCCCATTTACTTTTACTGCCACTGAACCCATTTCTTTTGGCCAACAAGGGTAAGAGCAACCTGGGCTGAACACAGAAGAAAGGAGAAGATGATCTACAGAGTAGTTTACTTCTAAGGCTTGTCTGTGTGTCAGAGACAGGTAACTTCAGATCTGGCATGGAGCAAACAACCACTTAGAGCCTTTGGAGCAAACATGGATTTCTGGACAATGGATTTCTGGACTGCTTAAAAAAACCAGGAATATATTAAATCAAAGAGCAGAATCAGCTACTTGTGAGTTCATTCTCTGACTTGGCCTCAAGTGAAGTATGAAGAGTCATAAAAAGCACTCCAAGCAGCAGACTCAGGACAGCAGCTAGAGGCAGAAGGACGGTGTCAAGCAGCTGGGCTCAGTAACCTTTTCTACTAGCACAGCTGGAAAAAGACACTTTGTCAATAGCCTTTAGACTACTGTTCTTCTGCTTTGTGTATTTATATCCTTGTGGCACTGAGTAGTTGTGCTTACAAAGCACTCACACCATTAGCAACACATAAATTGACCCAAAAATGTTTAAGACAAATAGCAGGGGCCTGGGGAAGCTAGTACATTTGTACCTGCAACTCTGTTAGAGGACATCAGCCTCTTGAACTGGACACATTCTAGAAGCAAACTCAAAAATTGCCTTTTTTTTATTTTTAAAGATAAAAGCTTCTCTTCCATCTTCCCAGTTAAAAAAAAAAACAAAAAAAAGGCAACAATAATTTCCTAATAGCATGGGAAAAAAAGCAACTCACATCAGAAGAGTTTAGACAGATCATTATCTCCATTCCTCACTCTCTCAGTTGCACTGAAAGACACATCTTTACATGGTCTCAGGAGCATGCTACTTGAAGCCTATGTCTCAGAATATTACAATTTCCAGTATGAAGACAGGGCTGATAATACAGCATTCTGAAGTATCCTAATTCTTAAACATTTACAGATGCCTAGCCATAAAGACCAAGTACACAAACACATGCAATATTATTCTCCCAACAGCCACTACATATCCCAATCCAGCATGTCTAGTTTATAATATATATCTTCAGTTACATGAATTATAAACCATAATAAGGACTCAGAGAGACAAAACGCACAACTCAATAGTCTTCAACAATCTTTAGAAGATATTTTCTAGAGGCACAAATCATATTTACTACTATGAACCCACTGGAAGCTACACCTTTCCCTGTACTTCCTATAACTTGTCATTAGACTTCATTTAGACATCCTGTCAAATGTCTCTTCCTTATATACACAGAAAATAACTCTTTCATTATCCACTACTACAGGCTTATTATTACCAACCAAAGTTGAATGATCCTATCTGGTTGTCACATTAGAACTAAGTTTTATGTGATGTAAAAGGCTTATTTAAATAAGCAACTAACACAGAATTTATCTTCCTTTTACAAAATATTTTCCAGCTCTTCTGACTCCATTTTTTTCTCTCTTTATTTAACCCACATGGTATATTTTTCAACATCTGATCAATACCTTTTCTTTTCCATTACTACCTGTTCTTTCTCTCTCCCCAGTTCTGTTCCTCACACACACCTCCCTTCTCTAGTTACTTTCACAATGACAACAGCTGAAACTAATACCACACAACTTTTGAAATGGATCATGTTGTTCAAAACTTCCCCTGCAGAAAGCAGTAAGACATCAAAAGATACTCCTGCGTCTCAAGTTCACCATTTAAACATAAATAAGAACTAATTCTGCAGAATTCTGAACTCAAGAAAGCCTATGTTACTGGTCGGGGAGAAGCTCAAAGATGGGTTTATATGTGAGTAGTTTAATTACCTTCATCATATTCAAAAGAACCTGAATACTTGACACCCATTCCACTCCACCTGTACAAAAAAAGTAATGCTATTTTCACAAAAAGGTAGATTTCTCCAGCTGTGCTTTCATGTATAATAATTGATACTCAAAAAGGGGAGATCTTTCAAGTAGGAAGTTAGGCTTGGAGATTTCCACTTTGCCAACATAAGCAGAAAGAACAGGTAAGTAAGTGATAAATATGCTTGACTGTATTTAAAACCAGTAGCACCAGCTGGACTAAATACTAAGCACTTAGTGAAAATGCCTCACTTTGGTGGATATAACAAGGTTTTTGAGAATCACAGAATGGCTACAGTTGGAAAGGACCTTAAGGATCATCTAGTTCCAACCCCCCTGCCACGTGCAGGGACACCTCCTGCTAGACCAGGTTGCTCAAAGCCCCATCCAACCTGGCCTTGAACACTTCCAGGGATGAGGCAGCCTCTGGGCAACCTGTGCCAGTGCCTCACTACCCTCATGCTAAAGAACTTGTTCCTAATGTCTAACCTAAATCTACCTTCTTCCAGTTTTGATCCATTACCTCTTGTCTTCTCACTACAAGCCCTTGAAAAAATGTACTTTACAATTTAGTTAAGACAAAATATGTAAAAATATTCTACTAAGGGTTATCTACTCCAGTATCAGGCAGGTCAGGAAAAGCAACAATATTAAGTGATTTCTTCTTTTTTTTTTTATTTCTTTAGAACTTCTAACATCCATCATGTTTGGTTTTTTAAACCAAAATGGGATTGGAGACCACACATGTACATACCAACGTATAACTATTTACTGAGCACTTACACACAAAAAAATTTAAATGTTCAACATCCTTTCCAAGTTAGTCCATAACATCAATTCTTGGCTTTGAAATATTCAAAGACTTAAATCCTCAACATCATCTTGAAATTTTTTTAATTATTCATCAATCCATGAAAGCCAGTTTTCTGCCAAAGTAGACAGTCTCTTCAAGGAAAAGGGAGAAGCAGGAAAAAAAAAAGAAAAAAGAAAAAAAAAAGAAGAAAAAACCACCATTGAAGGACTTGGCAGCCTTTAAAAATTCCCAAAACAAACACTACGTCTCTCTGAGCTAGCATTTGCTAACAGTGTCACTGCACTGGGCTTTTTTTGTCTGCCTGCCACTAAGCAGCACGTAAGAACAGACAGTCCTGAAGCTTCCTGAAAGGACAAGACCTGAACCTTTAACCTGAATCTGTCCCCCCTTCCCCACCCACCCACCTCTCCTATTGCATTACCTTCTTATTGTTAACTGAAACAGTAGCCGAATTCAGAGACTGAAAAGAACATTCTGCCTATTTTAATTCAAGACCTTCAAAATTCTCACCACAGCCCAATTAGAAAGATTAGACCACCATTGGTTGAAACCTCTCAAAATCCTGTAACTAAGAGAAAAAGATTTTGTTTTAAACAGCAGCTGTATTTTCACTTAGCTATGCAGACATTTCATAGCCACTTTGCCATATTGGCTTATGTCTGGGCATTTGAATAAAAATAGCTAATGTGCTTCCATGTTACGCCATTAAATAAAGTGCACAAAGGAATTGCCAGTACTGTTTTTGCCCATGAAAGGCAATGGTCATTAATAGCCTGTATTTGCAGAAGGCTGTCAGAGGAACAGCATGCCTGAGCTTCCTCCACTGTTTTCTATAGATTTAACCATACATGAGGCAGGAGGGGAAAAGAGACAACATGTTTCCTCGTTCCAGAATAGGTCACACCTCTAGGCGAGCTGGCAAGCCATATAGGCCTCAATCAGAGAAGAAAGGCTTGAGTCCTATAAAACTGAGGGGGCAGAAAGAGTATCTTGGCAAAATGTGTGATGACAGTTAGTGTTAGTTAGTATTTCGACACCTTTTTTTGCTGTCCTGACTAGTACCTGAGAGATTTGTGCTTGTATTACTATTCTTTTAATGCTCGAAAGAGTTAACTTCCTTTCAGCGTTATTTGGAGAGGAAACAGTCTACAAATGGGCTACTCATACAATCATGTCTGGGCTGGATGAACAGTTTTTTTCAGGCATCTTCAAATAGTCCACCTGGACATCAGAGCAGACAGGCTGAGTGAGCCACAGTGAGGAAATAGGCTTTGCCAGCTGGATGGGATGCAAATATGGATCTCCTAACAAGCAGAATGGAGGACTGAGAAGGTGACAGCACACTCACAATGTCAGCCATGAGAAGTCATGGATTTTCAGCAGCTGGACTGGAGAGCTCACTCCACTGACAAGAGATCACAAAAAATACATCATTATACATGTTCAGATGAAAAGTTACATGAAAGAAAAAGCTGAAGCAAAAAAGGGAAATAATAAGAAACAAATAAGGTAACAGAGGAAAGTACAATCAGCTTTATGAGACTGTCTGAGTACACCCTAAATAAGTCTACTAGCTAGAAAGAACATGTGGTTTACCAGACCTCAAAAGAACAGTGCTTGTCTTGAGACAGGGAGAGGGACCTGAGACAGGCAGAGGGAGCCCTAACAAAGCAGTGACACCATTTACCTTCTGCTAGGTTGGATTCAATCAAGTGTGTACTTTCAGGTTTTTGTGGACCTAACAAGATGTCAACTCAACAGACTAAGATTACTGTTGTACTTTCTGCTTGAATATTCTTTGTACTCGCTTAAAAAACAGCAAAGCTTTATGAAGCTTTGTTGAAACAAAGATGAAATTTATTGTTTGCCGCCCAAGAGCTCCAGTAGGAGGCCCCTACTTAAATTATCTTATTTTAGAAAGGAACTTCTAAATACTGATGGGGTTAGAAGAGACATGCAACACAAAGTTTCTTCCCTCTCCAGCTCTCTTCCCTCCCAGAGCTCAGACAGACTCCCATGAAACCGTCAGGGACAGGAGAGCTGGAAAGTAAGAGAAAACACTGAGTCCCAAACGTAATTTTTAAAGAAAGAAGGTAGGAAATCCCAACACCTAAGCAGGTTCTCATCTGTAACAAAATACCTGTGGGAACTGTATAGACAGTAGGTGCTATGCTTATTCCAGATAGTGTTACTGCAGTGACTGGAAAGTAATCTCATGCCTGTTTTTTTGGCAAATATGTTCTTAGTGCCTGCAACCTGCCCTTGCAATTAAGGCTCATTTCAGTAGCAGGATGGCATGTTATGAGAAGCCCTCTGAAACATAGTTCAGACTCTTTGCATGTACTTGGAAGATGGTATTTAGAAGATGGATGGCTTCCATCCTTAAGGGACTGTATAAATTTAAGTGAAATATGGACTATTAAGAAAGTCACTCCTCTGCAAGCATCATCCTGGAGGAAGAAAGCCAAGTCCTGACATGGGATTTGAGTTTTTAAAGTCTGGGGTGAATGATCCTTACCTCTAGCAATCGCAAAGCAAAAACAAAATTCAGACCATTAGAAGTGTGGTGTTTATACCCCCAATGTTATGAATTATTCAGCCTTAAATGTGCTTTACTAAGGGTTCAGTAGGAGCAAAATACAGTACTGAATCAATTTTATCTGGAAGAGTAGGAGGGGAGGGAGAGTTGCTCTCCTATTTTGAGAGCAACATCTATGCTACACATGCAGTGCCAAAGTCTTCTAATCCAGCAGGCTGAATACATACTAGTTATTCAAACTCAAGAACGTGTGCATAAAAGGAATTTCACACAATTAGTCTCTGTTGTCCTCGTTTTATGCTCTCTGTAGAATTCTAATTCCAATGTTGCTACATTACAAACTCAGACCCATCTTTTTGCCTCCCACAAGGCCTTCAGTAATATAAAAAACATTAGACAAGAAGGCAAGGATGTCTAAAAAAAGAGTAATTGCACAAGCCTCTGATGTGTCATTTAATGAAGGGGCTCAATTCACAAATTATTACAGGAAAGCAAAATCAAGTAAAGCACAATGAAAATGAGTAACATTGGTTCAGACAATATCGGAAATGGTGTGTCATGGTTTTCTGCCAAATTTATGTCATGGGATACAGTTATGATTTTATATATAAAACTTCATACTATTTTAGCAGACTATCTCTGAATAGCATATAAAAACATCTTACAGAATAAAAAAAAAATTACACTTGTTCCCAACTAATGAAAGCTTCTGCACACCTCCACTTCTGTATCTTTATTTGTTAAACAACTGACAAAAGCTTATAACTTAAGCTTGAAGCCAAAGGAGAGCACAAATTTACCTGAGGAGGTCCATGCAAGGAACTGACCCTAATTACTGAGAAACAGGATGAAGGCTTGTACTACACAAGCAAAACTAGTTCCAAGAACACGCTAAAGAGAAGCTATGTAAGTTACCGGCAACATATGGCTCATATTGTGACCAAGAAAGAGCACAGATAACTTGACTTCCTCACAAAGAAGGACCTTGTTTCAGCAGTTCCTTTCATATATTCACATGGCACAAATGTTACAGCTTCAGCAGTGCAAACACAGAAAAGCAGCAGCATAGGAGCTCAGGAAGGTCTGGGGTAGAAGAGATCATTCTGCATCCCTGCAAGCCCCACAGGAAACATCCCGTCACTGAGGCAACA
>NW_009954537.1:177936-181287 GCF_000747805.2 Chaetura pelagica | reverse complement strand
CTCTTTCCCTTCCTTCCTAGCCTGCCCAGTTATTAATTGGGGTTTATTTTTCAGCTGCTGGAGCATTTTGTAGGGACACAATATGGAAAGCTGCCAGCCTTCCCAGAGCCAACTCGGAGTAGGTCAGTCTTGGCTCAGCAGCAGACCACATAGCGCAGCAAAAGGAAACACAAGGCCTTGAACTCACGCCCATCCTCCCTCTCATCTTCCACATACACACACTAGATGCAGATTTTCTTTGATCGCCATGGAATAGTACAATCCCTGGTGGCCAACATCATCTCCACTGGAGAACGTGGTAACTACCAATGTGCCCTATCCATAAGCAAACTGAGAACTGCACCAATTAAAAGTACACAAACCCAGGAGGTATGATGCCAGACTTTACCATGAATGTGTATTTTGGGCTTCTGTTAGGTGTTACGGGAGGTTACAGAATAACCGTAACAGAGATTTCTTATTTGGAGTTGCCAAGCTAAAGATTAGGTCTGGTGAAGGAGGGAAGTGGTGACATGAACTTCCCTGTTCCCACGGCCGTCCTTAGCCAGCACCAGCACTGCAAGCAGCAGATCTGGAGCCTTGCTCCAGAGCCAGTTTCATCTCAATTAGCTTTGGCATCAGAGTGGTGATACTATTATACCAGTGATAAAGAAAACCCTGAGGACAAATTTACCTCAGTAACAACTCGGAAGTAGCCTGAAGTTACAGCGTTCACTTCTTCCCATGAATGACTCCTGGTCTTCAGTTACCTCTACCTTTACGTCAGACAGACATCCTGATACTCATCACCAAGTCACTATGGCTTTTGATTCATGCAGAAAGTAGAGGCTACATAAGTAATCAACAGCCCTAAAGAATGTCACATTGCCCTTTGTTTATGAAGGACACCAGATAAATCAGAGAAATATTCCTGATACAGTTCATAGTTCTTAATATTTAAAATATTCTACAGAAACCCTCCATGTCACTACAGTAAATCTGGATGAAACTCCTAAGGAATCCTAGGGAAAGTGAAATGTACCATTCAATGCATCAGGGATACGGCTACTTCCCTATTAGCCACAAAATCAATTTCTTCATAATTCTTCTTACATAATCTTGAATGTACCATGACAGAACCACAGACAAAATGTTAAAAGATTGCAAGAAAGAGTTAGTCATTTGATTGGCATAACAACAAACCTGCAGAAACAGATTTGCAGGCCAAACCCAGGTTTCTTCTTAGGGGTGAAACAAAAACGAAAAAGGAAGGGATGTGCCAATCCTTCCACACCTCATCCTTTGACAGTAACTACTCTACACCATCTGGCTATTAAAGGACTGTCAGCACTTGGAAGAATATCCATGATGCTTTCCTGACTGCTTTTACAGGAAAAAAAAAAAAAAAAAAAAAGTCCAACAGACATACTACAAAGTGAAAGCTATCACCCTGCCTCCTTTTTCTTGAAGGAAAAAGTGCTTCAGCTGTGCTTACTGTCTATCTTGGAAAACGTGTATTTTTTAAAAAAAACGACTATTCCTGAATAGGTCTGAGGATTGAGGCATCAAACTCTGAAAAGAGAGATGTCTGAGGAAGTCCCTCAGCCTGCACACAGCTCTTGCAGCACAATGCACTGAGGCAGAGCTCACATAAAGACCAATGCAAGAAACGAAAATCAGCGGCTAATTTGCCTATTCAGCATTTCTCAGGGAGGTCTAGAAGAGAGCCTGAATTTGTGCTCTGAGGGCTTCTTAAGGCCCAGGTGAACCACTGATCTTAAAGGCAGAAGAGTGGCTGACCTGTCCCACCACCCAGTCTCCAGTGACACCGTATGGCTTCATTTGCCCCATCTTCAGCTGCCACCTGCGAACACGGAGGCTCAGGACTCGGAGGGCAGAGTCATTTTGCCAAGGAAGGTGCACAGGCACATGGAAGATACAACCACAACTCCTCCCACGGGCTGAGGGCTGGCGCAGACCCCAGATGAGCTGGCCCTGGCTTGGGAGACAAGAGCTCCTAGTGAAATCCTTTTAACACATTCCTGCACAGCTTCTGCCGACCCCGTTCCTATGGGCAGCTGAAGCTATTCTAGCTAAAAGCAAACATCCTTGCCAGGCTAGCTGCCTTTGCTGGAAGAACAGCACACATTTTACAGAAGCAAAGATAAACTGAGCTCAGGTTCTCCTACAGAAGTATTCTCTGGTGTGATTTTGTCCCATTATATCTGCTTAGGTAGCTAACAAAGCCAGACCTGCTGGAGCAGAAATGGATTTATGTATCTTTCTACAAGGCATAATGTTTTTAAATGCTTGGTTGGGCTTTCTAGACCTTTGCAAATGTATGAAACCATACAGTATTTTGCAGCTACCACCTCTAATTAGCACGGGAACTGGCATTTTCTTTGCTTTTACTTGTTAATTTTAAAAGAGACTTTGAAACTGTGTATAAAGACACACTGAAGCACTATTGTATAAAACAAGCATAATGACCAGAATTTATTACACCTCAGGCATTTTTTATAGATTCCTTCCTAAAAAATATTAAACAGTAAATGCAGGGTTTACTTTTGAATATCACTATTCTTGCAAGCTTTGTCATTAAAAATTAAAGCTAAAAATGTGTACACCACCCCATTGCACACTTGCTCCCCATTCAAATAAAAAGCCCTAGACAACCACCATAAACAACTGTGATGAATGCCTCAGTTTCCAATGGGCAGTGGGATGAAGACCATAAAAAGAAATTAAGACTTACTATTTTTCCACCTCCCCTCAAAACACTAGAGTCTAAACCAACTCCTGTTTGGTCAGCCATGACTTTGCAAACTCTGTATCTACCAAACCACACGTTGCCAGGAATAGCATAAAGCTTAAAGCAAGGATTACAAAATCACTTTGGGGTTTTGCTTGGGTTGTTGTTGGTTGGTTGTTGTTTTTTTCTTTTAAGAACCCCAACACACATCCTTACATGGAGAAACAGTTCAGTCTGCTTTCAGCTTTCCAAACGAGCACAGATCTATTTATTCTGCTGGGTCTACTCTCAATGTTTGAACAAAATTAAAAAGTTAGCCACAGGTCAGACAATACAGCTGGCTATGGCTACACCCCTCGCTTGATGGAAAACCGAAAGATCGATTTTCTGTTTCAACCAGCAAATAAATTCTCCTGGCTCTTATTTAAAAAAAAAACAAACAACACAACACCAAAGCGAAAGAGCTTCCCACCTAACACGTAACCAAACGCCTTCTGGCCGCTGACAGACCCTGCCATTGGTCAGGCTTTGCAACAGGCACATCCCGTACACCTTGCCCGGCACGCACCGAAGTGCGCTCAACACCTCATCCCCGCCGTGTCTACGGGGCCAAAAAAAAA
>NW_009954537.1:176340-176555 GCF_000747805.2 Chaetura pelagica | reverse complement strand
CAAAAGATCACCAAAAAAAACCCCCAAAAAAACCAAAAAACAACCCACCAAACCGGGCAGAAGGAGCGAGCGAGAGAAAAATTAAGAAAGAGTTTTTCGCCGGTCGGTCGGTCAGCTCGGAGCTGCCGGGATGAGGTCATCGCTGCAAAAATAAAGCGGTGGCGTCATTTGAAACCAATCCCAGTGAATGAACTCAGCCGGGGGGCGAAGCCGGG
>NW_009954537.1:168080-175918 GCF_000747805.2 Chaetura pelagica | reverse complement strand
TTCCCGGGCTGCCCTTGCTGCCCGCCGTCCCGGGGCTGGATGCCACAGCCGGCGCTGCCCTTCTCTCTTTAACGTGTGTCCGTGTGGGGCAGGATGCAGAGGGATGGAGGTGTGAAGGCGTCGCGGCCTCCCGGGGCGTGGAGCAGCCTGAGGGCTACACGGCGTGTGGAGCGCCTGCGCTCTTAAATTTACCTTATTAAATAAAGAAACAGGCCAACCTTAAAACCCGCACGTAAACCAAACAACCTGAGGAAAGTGAGAGTTAAGATAGAGATGGAATTATTTAAGTCTAAGCAGGTAGACAGAGATGGAATTATTTTATCTAACTCATACCGGCTCTGGCTGGTACCAAGGTTAACTAGCAAAGTACAGGGGTTTGATGGGTCCTGTCTGTGTTACACATCCCTTTTCCAGGCATGCCAGAACGTTTTGCAGCCCTCTTCCTCCTCCAGAGGCATGGTCACCCTCAGAGGCACAGTCACTGAGGAGAGCCTGCCAGCCCTGCTGGGTGCGCAGGGCGGGCGGCAGAACTCAAGCCCTGCTCTGACTCCTGGACTGGCTTTTGAATCCCTGTGCCATAAACCCTTGGAAGGCGGCATGAGAAAGAGGATTAACCGCTGGGGTCTTCATGCTCTTGGTGGCTGTCCCTTCAAGGGAAGCACCTTGGGAAAAGCACGAGGCTTTCAGCCACAGCAAGATTATTTGTGTGCTTGGTGTTTTGGGAGACAGGCAACTCCAAACAAATGATAAGGTGGTGGGCTCAGTCCTGGCACAACTGAATCATAGAATCATAGAATCATAGAATCTTAGGGGCTGGAAGGGACCTCGAGAGATCATCTAGTCCAACCCCCCTGCCAGAGCAGGGTCACCTAGAGTACATCACACAGGAACTCATCCAGGTGGGTTTTGAATGTCTCCAGTGAGGGAGACTCCACAACCTCCCTGGGCAGTCTGTTCCAGTGCTCTGTCACTCTTACAGTAAAAAAATTTTTTCGGATATTCACCTTGAACCTCCTATGCTCCAATTTACACCCATTACCCCTTGTCCTATCACTGGTCATCACTGAGAAAAGTCTAACTCCATCTCCCTGACACTCACCCCTTACATATTTGTAAACATTGATGAGGTCACCCCTCAGTCTCCTTTTCTCCAAGCTAAAGAGACCCAGCTCCCTCAGCCTTTCCTCATAAGGGAGATGTTCCACTCCCTTCATCATCTTCGTAGCTCTGCGCTGGACTCTTTCGAGCAGTTCCCTGTCCTTTTTGAACTGAGGGGCCCAGAACTGGACACAATACTCCAGATGTGGCCTCACCAATGCAGAATAGAGGGGGAGGAGAACCTCTCTTGACCTACTAACCACACCCTTTCTAATGCACCCCAGGATGCCATTGGCCTTCTTGGCCACAAGGGCACATTGCTGGCTCCTGGTCATCCTCCTGTCTACCAGGACCCCCAGGTCTCTTTCACCTACACTACTCTCCAGCAGTTCAGCCCCCAACCTGTACTGGGACATGGTGTTGTTCTTCCCCAAATGTAAAACTCTGCACTTCCCCTCGTTGAATTTCAACTGACCAAGAACCACCTTGACAAAGGGCCCAGTATGAAGGAGTTGTGAGCTGTCTCTCGCAAGGAAGCCTTGTCACGCCGAACAGTCACGTTCTCCGCAAGGGAGTGCGGAGCACGCAGGGGAGACAAGTCCTAAGAGAAGCCCAGTCTCCTTCAGACGGTGACAAAAGAAAGATAGAAGCAGAGGAGAAACTGTGGAAAAGCTTGTCTCAATTAACCAGTGGCCCTGAAGATCCCTTTTGCCAACCCCCCAAGTGCCCACAGTACTGAAAGTCTGGCCAGTTAACTGCTGGTTAATGGAGCTAGAACTGACCCATTTCAACAAAGGGGATCAGTGAGCGTGCCAGAGAAACTGGAGGCGACAGCCAGTGCCCCAGCTTATTCAGACCAGAGCAGTGCAAGAACAAATAGTTCCAGCATGGTTATCCTCACAAAGAGGAGTAGAGAGCAGCGGAGATGGGTGCGTGGTGAGAAGGAAAGACATTTCAGTTCTGTCTTCCCTTTTGTTTTCTCAACTTGGTAACACCTTACGTAACTGCTCTTTTGTTATGTTTTGGTTTTGTGCTTTTTTTAATTGGGAGACTGAAAAAGTTTTCCTCACTGTAAAGCTGTTAAGAATAAAATTACTTGTGATCATTTGGGAATAATTTTATTTTAGCTGGGAAAAAAAAAAAAGATGATATATACAGAAAATTCTAGGACAGCAAATTGAAGCTTTTTCGAAATAAAGTCAGGATTTTTTTTTCCTAATGTAATAAAAAGTGTGACTAAAACACATTGACACCAGAATTAACTCGTGCAGGTTGAAGTTACTACTAAGAATAACATTATTTTCAGCTGAACTTGAGCTGAGAGTCTGATCTGGGAAAGCGTTGCAGGATGAAAATGTCCAGATTTTTTGCTAACCTGAAGACGCAAACAGGAGGGGTCTGAAGGACTAAAATGCAGCAGCATCTGACCTCACTTCATTGAAATTAGCGGCCACGTCCTTTACCTCCTGTTTGTGATGGGCAAAACGTGCACGTGTTGGCAGCTGACATGCCTCAGCTGGCAGGTGGTCACTCGTGAAGCAGCAATTCGTTTGCGTGTCAGAGTCTAAGTCCGGCTTAACATTCCACCTCGGAAAGCCTTTCATTCCTCCCTACCAGTTACACAGCAGGCTCCTGGAAATGCTCTGAACTGCAGGCGCAAACCAGGGAGAGAGTCGGGCCTTAGTTTGGTAAACACCTGAACCATTTGAGAGAGGGGCTGCCTGGCTACCTTGCTGTCCCTGCCTGCTGACCTGCCCTTCCCAGGTTTTCAAAGGTCCATCAGTTCTATGAAATGTATTTTGCTGTTTCTGGCAATGGAATATTTTTTTTTACCTCAGCACTCGCTACCCCTTTTTGGCAAAGCGCTACTGAAAGAATTCATGTTGGCGCCTCTTTTTTGTGCCTCCTCACCAAGCTCATGATCAAAGAAGACCCAAAGTGTCTCTATGGGGTAAAACAAGGGCAAAAGACACAACGGTGGCTATCCAGCAGGCTAGGCAACAGCCCTTGAACTTTGACACTCCCCGTATCCTACCCATTCACGTCCTGCTTCTGGCAGGAGTGGCTGTGTCACCCCTCACTGCCCCTACTGCCAGAGGGCTGAGGAGGGTGAATAGGTGGGTACTTTCAAGAGCTGGAGGTTATGCACCTTGTTTACAAAGGTTTCTCTTCAAGTGTTCGTAAAAGCTAGCGTAGCTTTTTGCTGCTTTTCCAGCTAATGGCTTTTGTTGCACTTCACTTGGTTAATGAGTTAGCAGTGATTAAACAGAGGAAAGATGAATGACAGCCTGCATGACGTCATCGTGTTTTCTGCACAGTGGAAAGGAGTGGCTTGCTAGAGGAACCTCTTGCAAAATAAGTGAGAATTGAACGTAAAGCACAGAGTTGACCATGCTTTAAAATCCACTTGTGGGTGCTCGCTTCCCCCATGAGCTGAAGCTGGGTCACTGAAGAGGTTACCATTCCAAATCACTGTCATGGCTGTCTTCTGCCAAAGGCTACCAGTTCTACCTTACCTGCCTGCAAACTGCTCACACCATCCCTCCCAAACTTGATTTGGCCAAAGTCAACCCAAACAGCTTAAGCAATTTAAACTGTAGTTGTCAGCTGAACTGGTTTGTTTTGGCTGAAATGGATTAGAGGAAACCCGAGACAGCAGATGGGAAGTGAAGCAATGACCTTTTCATGGACAGCTTCAGGGGCACTGGGTAGCTGAACCTAATCTGCTTTCTGAGCAGACTGCTGTACCAGACATAACTGCTACCTACAGCTCTTCAGGGTATTTAAAAATAGAAAGGTTGCTGAGATACCCACATTGAAGCAGCCATAGCACTTTCAGATATCACAAGCTTTGTTGGCATAGAGAGCAGGGTATGGCAGTCAGAGCATTGCAGGGTTGTGGTAGAGCAGCAATAGGAGCGTGAGGATTTGGAAACCAGTAGAAAAAGAAGATGGGCTGAGGATGGGGAAACAGCAGGAGAGAAGTTTGCAGATGGAGATCAGTGGGACATCACAGACCTCAGTCTAGTCTGGAGGAATTTAAGTAGTGTGAGAAATGCAAGCATCGGAGACGTAGGGTGCAAAGTAGCAATGCCCAGGGAAAAACAGTTGAGAACATCCACTATTTCCCCATTCTTCCATGTATCAAACCTGGAGAAACTCTACCTCTCTGGAAAATTCTTAAATAAGAATAGCCTCACTATTCTGTCACTGCAGGTAGTTTTCTTACCTCAACTTCCCCATGGCTTCTCCAGGACTGCCAGTTTCATAGCATGTCAAACAAGCTGGGATTAGTATGCAAGTGGAGAGGTCTGGGTCCAATGCAGATGTATTTTAAGCTGGGACAAATCTAAGACATAAAGGAGCAATAGTCTTGTTTTCTGTAGGACAACAATAGGTTATTTGGAGCAGTGAAAGATAAAGGGATGATTACAGGAATCAGAGCAGCAGAAAGTACAGAAAAAAGGGAAAGAGAGCATCAGCTGCCTGCTTCCCTCTGTCTCCTTACTTCATAAATGCTACATCCATCACTCAATAGCAATTTACATGATCCCTATCTCTGTAGTTTCTGAGTACCCTTTATTTTTTGTAATTTTTTTGTGATTGTGACAGTGGAGTACCATGGTATCAAGTTTTATGGATGTAAGAATAAGTTAGTGAGATAAGGTAACTGATTCAGAGTATTATAACAAGCTGGTTGCAGATCAGAAACAAACCAAGTTCTTTTAAATTCCAGATGTAATAACTAACATGTCCTTCTCTTTCATCTCTCAAAAGAAACAGTAACTTTTTTTTTTCCTTACCTGAGCAGGCACATTTAGTAAAATTAAGTACTTGCACAGAAGGTTTTTGGCTTAGTTTGCAAACAAATAGACACACACACACAAAAAAAAACCAAAACCAAACAACCCTTAAAAGGCTATAAGTGAGATAGACAACAAAAGACAATGAAAAAAGACAAAGAAGTAAGAATAATTTCTGATTCTATGGACTGGCTTTATAAAGCTTAGGGGGTTTTGATCAATCCTAATAATCTTAAACAGAAGAAAAAAAAAGCTGATGTTTTGATGGTTAAGCCACTTCTGTGTGAAACAGCAAGATTAATTTTTGAGAAGTCATTTAAAACTGGAGATCATAATAAATATTATAATAATAACATGTTGTCATCAGGAAACAGAATAATGAAATACTGTTCTTAAGAAACAGCAAGTTCAGACAAATTTACAGCAGCTGAGAAACTGAACCAATGACATTTCTCACTTTCCCATAGATCTAAATAGAAAATATTTAAATCACAAACAACAACAAAAAGGTGATACAGCAAAAAAAATCACAAACACATTCCTGAAGCTAAGATAATGTTAACAATAAACACCTCTCTCACCTTCTTTTAGCTCTTACTCACTGCTAGTCACTCATCTGTAGGCTGGTGTACTTGTATTGAAATCAACTTGTAATGGGCTATAAGCATAGGTGTTGTAAATCATCATTGCTCAACTAACACTTAAGCTGCTATGCCAATTTATACTATCTGGAGAGCAGCTTTTTATGTTCATGTTTTGTTTGTGGCCAATGATGAATCAGAACTAAAATGTATTTGTGTTTATTATGAGGGCAGCATAAAATGTATGAGGTCTTTGACTATTTATACCCTTTTTTAACTACTTGAACACTACTCGAGAGTGTAGCACTTACCAATCTTAAATACAATTTAGACCTTTTTTCTTTTCTTATAATTAAATACTTTCTTAAGAATATCAAAGATATGATGAAAAAGGACAGCATCCATAAAATCCTTCAAAGTTGTGATATGTGAAACGTAATGTGGGTCAACATAAATCGGTAAGTACATAGTTACTGTCTTGAAGGCATGCTAAAGTAAGCTCACAGTCAGGAAACTTCTGTAGAAGTCTAAATGTAGAAAACTAATTAATAACCTGTGGTATTAAAGACCAGTTATTTTCCATTTCTATATATTTTAAAATATTTTTAAGACACGTATACAGGAGAGAAAATTTTCAGTCTTCACCGTTTCTCTTAATCCATTTTGTTGTTTCTGCCTGCCTTTGACAGCTGCTGACACCTATGGGTATCCTAAACCTTAGGAATTTGATACATCATTGCTGTTTTATTTCTGTTTCTGAGTTGCAATCTGGGTGTTGCAGCATTATTCAAGTGAAATTATATTGTTATTCAAATAAGTTGTGAAAGAGATGGATTTCTCTTCCATGGAATCATTAACATGTACTTAATAGATTAAAAATGCCTCATATCAAAAAAGGAAAAGAGACAAACCCATAATGGAAATGGAAAAAAACCCACAACTTGAATTCTGAAAGGGAAAAGGAAACTGAGTCAATTAGTATTTGTTGTTGATGTGGGAAAGAAAAGCGTGAGTGCCACAATGACCTGCATTTTATAAGCTTTCATTCATATAAAATGTGTAAGTGGATAACACCCAGAACATCAATATTTTGGCCCCAGAGTAAAAACATTCATAAAAAAGACTGTTAACTCTTAAGAGTGTCTTGTTTTGTTGAATGCACCGGTCAGAAATTTGTCAGTCTGGTACAAGCCCAATTGACCACAACAGACAGCAGAGTTTGTCAGGAAGGACAGGTGAAAATAATCAGGTTACATGGAAAAGAAGCATGTGAACATTTCAGAGCATGTAAATTGTTGTGGGTTTTTTTGTTTTGTTTTGTTGGGGTTTTTTTTCGAATACAAGGTTAGAATATGCCTATTTTAGTAGCAATCTGAGTTCAAATCTCTAAGGTGGAGGTGAGGTGAAGGACTACTTGTTTATTTTTATATTGCCTTCTTGACTACGCTTCCAAGGTTCAGGAACAAGTACAACTCTTTTAGCTCTACAGGAGGGTTGAAAATCTCAGACTAACATTTCTGCTTCAAATCGCTTTGCCTCTTGTTCTCCTTGTAGCTGGGGAAAGAATCATTAACATACTAAGAATGTATAAACTCTTGGTTTACGTTCAGCCTGCAAAAAGAAAGGGAGAAGATAAGTGAGAGTCAAGAACAGGACTGCAAATGCAATGCTTTATTTTCTGTATGAAGGCCTTCCTCAGACTTCTCATGACTTCTCTGAAGATGCACCCACTTACCTCAGATATAAATTTGGCTTGTTGACTCTCCAGTAATTAAATAATTGTTTCAAGCCACTGATCAAATGATGATGAGTTCCAGATAAACATAAGCTGAAGAATGTGCATCTTCATGACCGTTCAAAATCTAAGTGGGATATTATGAAATCAAATGGGGCAGAAGACTTTTTAAGAGGGGGAATTTCAAGCAGAGGACATGACTTTCCAAGACATTATTTTTTGGCAACTGTGCAAGCTTGGAAGAACTTCCTAGACAGGAACATATGAGGACAGATTTTTTTGTGAGCCAGTCAGTGGAGACGTTTAGGAGAAAATGGTAGCTGCAATTTGAGTTCCAGAATATGAAAGGAAAAAGAAGTCTCTGTGAGAAGAGCTTGTCTAATTACTGTGTTGCAGAAATTGTATGTTTATTCATCTGTTATTTTGTACAAGGACTTACAATTAAATTATGTCAGCTACAGTTTAAGAAAAATGGTCATTATACTGAATGACTCATTTCAAATGCCTTCTTACCATAGAGTGCCGGCAGGAGATCAAGATGCAGTTGCACCAGCACAGGAATCTGGATGTCACTTGGTTCCCATTTGGTTTACAGCACAAAGACTTGAACCACTGCAGAGA
>NW_009954537.1:157944-168031 GCF_000747805.2 Chaetura pelagica | reverse complement strand
TGGCACTGGGGGTCCCTGCACACACAGAGAGTGTACAGAGCTTCAGAGGATGCAGACAGGTGGCTTGGTTGAGCACATCTAACAGGTTGCTGATGACAAGAGGAGATGCTGCTGTTCTGTTTCCTACCCTCTGCTTCTGACTGGGAGCTCCTGCCACTTCCCTTGCGGATCTGGCACGGTTATAATGCAACCTGAGTTGATTCAGCTTGCTAATCCAACAGAAGTAGAGTAAGTTCCTCTTTTTGACTGTCTTTAGGTTGTTTGCTGTCCAATGATACTAGAAACCCTCTTTACAATGAGGGTAGTCAGACACTGGAACAGATGCCTAGAGGGGCTGTGGCTTCTCCATCCTTGGAGATGGTCAGTGCTGGAATGGACAAGGCCCCAAGCATCTGATCTAACTCTGAAGCTGGATTGAATGTTGAAGTTGTCTCTGCTGTGTACAGAGAGTTAGACCAGCTGGCCTCCAGAGGTCTCTTCCAGCCTAAATTATTGTACAGGATGGACAGGGCAGTCATGATTCCTCTATCTTGTATTCTTATTTTACACAGAGAAATCTCAATGCATCGGTATCCCTGGCTGAAAATTTACCTGTAAAACATCAGAGTAGTCCTTTCACTATTATGAAATTTCAGTGTATAAATTTATATGAGCAAAGCTATTTCAAGAGGAAGTTTGTTTGGGTGGTATAAATCAGTACTTTAAAAATAGAGATATTGGAGGGTTGATCTCATTATTGCTAAACCAAGCATTACATAGTCAGCTTATTAATTGTTAATTTATACTGTAAAAATCATTAAAGTAACATCCACACAGTTAAAGTTTACAAACAAGCTTAAATTTATGTTGAAGAAAGACTCTACACTAACCATATAATACTACATAATGCATTTTAGCTGGTCCAGATTAATCTCAGTGGAAGTTAAAAACATACTCAGATTCTGTCTCTACTTTGTCTCTCTGGCTGGCCTGTGATGCAGCATGGCTTCTGGATTTTATTGGACCAATAAAAGTTGTTGCTGAGCTTAGCAACTTGACTTTTTTATGGTAGCAAATTACATTTACATCAATTTAGAGGCCCTTTAATATTAGCAGGGGTGTGAAAAAAGTCCCTGGAATAAAATAAGCCAAGACTGTATATATGTAATTGAAGGAATGGAGGCATGAAATCCTTCAACAACAACCAAAAAATCCCTAGCAACAAATGCTTATGCAAATATATCTTTAAAAAGTCCTACAGATTTATGCTCAATCACTCATCTCCATCTCCATAGTTGTCCATAATATGACAGTGTAGCATAGGGAATATTTACTTCCAGTTAAGTGTTCCTTGACACTTCTAGAGTGGTGCAAAAGAGCTGTATTGCACCATTCTCTTCTTTCTTCTCACTCATGTAGCCAGCTCATGAACTTTATAAGCCACAAACATACAAAGACAAAACAACAACAACACCACCACATAAATATTTTCTGAATTATTATAATGCCAAGGAGCTTTATCATTGTTTAAATATTATCTCCATTTTATACAGACTGTCAGCACTATGGATTCAGGGACATCTGTCTTTTCTGTATTTGAGGACAAACTGGTACAACGCTATCCTAATCTGTAAGGCATCTATTGTGTTCTCAGTGTTTTAAGCAGGTATGTCCCAGTGGATTGAGACTCTAGTCTTTTAAACAGACTTCTAAATAGCTATGTTCTTCCAATGGCATTTCAGTGTATTGTGGTGGGAACACAGCCATAGCCCCCACGTTGTGTTCAGGGAGAAGAGCAAGTGCAGATGCAACCACACTGCAAATCATCTGGCACGGAGGGATTTGGGCCTGAGATGCACTAAACACACCCATGTGTTGCCCAACAGTGACCACCAAGTAAATGATAAATGTATTTATTGCCAGATAAATTTGCCTCAGGGAGTTTGCCTGAGCAGATAATTTCTACACAATGGGAATCTGCACAACACGGGCAGTGACTGCAACCTGTCTGGAACTACATCTTCTTTGCAGAGATTTTGTCTATACCAGACATCATTTGAGTCGCTCCAGGTACATGCACAGTGACACATTTCTAGGATTCCTCCATGCTCTGTGACACATGCATTAAAAGTAGTAGTCTGCTGCCAAAACTGATGCAAGAAATTCAGGAATCGAGACAAGTGAGACTTTGTAACTCACAAATTCATTTCTTTCTTTGATGTGCAGGACACCAGTCACCAATTTAAATGGTGAATTGACTGACCATTCTTTCTTGAAGCTAGGAATGAAAAAATAATTTGTTTTGTTTGGATTTTGTTTTCAAAATCCCAGTTGTCTCTAAAACACACTGGGAGGGAGTGCTAGTTTAGAGCAGCTCCTCAGGAGCATATCCGTGCTGCCTAGTAGCTTCTACTCAGTTGAAAATTGTGTCCAAGTGAGAGTCAAATGCTGACAGCAGAAAGCAGACAACTACAGCTTGGTGGTATTCTACATCTGTGAATCTCTCTTGTGCCTGACCAAAGCACGTGTAGAAGAGAAGTGAACTTGTAAGAGATTCTGCCCCTAAACCTCTACATGGAGCAGAGACGGTAAGAATCAGGCTCGCTCTTTCAGAGCATCTATCTGCAAATAGCTACAGTATAGTACTAACAGACATAATAATCCAGTTTATTTTGGATGATTGATTAATGGGAACATTACTCATATACTCAGTGCATGACATTTCCTATTCCATGTTCATATCATTTGAGAGTTAAAGGATATAAATACTTAGGAATTTGCCACCAGTTGGGTTGCCACCTGTCTACTGAACACATTAAGGGGGAAAAGGGTGAGTTGTATTCCATGTAAGAATGCTGTAGCTATCTGAGGGACTCTGAATACCATTTCTGACACTGTCGGGGGAAAATTTTCCATAGCAATCTCAACACAGACTCAGCAATAGGACCTTTTTTCCCTGGCATAGCTAGGCATTTAAAGGATGTTAAGAAAGATGGAGGTGGAGGGAAGGGAATGATTTAACTGAAGTGGGTTTACAGTGCTCTGGGATTGACACTTCTTTCAGTAAGACAAGTCACTAGACAGTGAAGGACTATATATATTCAATCAAAGTGAACATTTAGCAAACAGCTGTTGATCTGTGTATAGATTCATCACTTCCTTGGTTAATGTTTACACCTCACATTGTAACAGTTGGTTAATAAATAACTCATTTGCGTGAGGAACGGGAGAGGGTAAAAAATCAACAACAACAAAATATATAACAAACACACACTCAAATCCCCCACCTGCATTTTTTTTTTTTTTTTTTTTTTTGAAAAAATCGGGAAAAACGAGGCGAACACAAAAAATAAAACAAACACCCCCTCAAATCCCCCCCCTGCATTTTTTTTTTTTTTTTTTTTGTGAAATACTGGTCAAACTGATGGCAAAGCTATTCTGTAGCATGACATCACTTGGTCCTGTGAACTGACCACTGACAGGTCTATTCATGGCATCTATAATTAGCTCCTTACCTCCAAGTTTCAGTGATTTCGAGCAGCAGACTGATGTAAATGCTTTAAATCAGCCTCTGGAGATGCCTTTGAAACCCAGCAGACTAACACCTAACATGGGCATCAACACTACACACTTATGTCAGGCTTTCTCCTGCAGCTTAGCCAGGGCCTTAAAATGCATGGAGAAAACTCCATGCATGTCATATTTGGAAACAGATAGCTGTGGATCTCAAGGGATCCTGGGGAGGATGAAATCTCCTCGTTATAGGTATACTCTCCTTGAATTACTTCATAGCATCATATAGCTCTTTTCTAGAGATATGCTCCATTAGGCAGGAACCATGAATGGTCCCTGTGGAGTGCTATAGAGGGGGAGCCATTCAGGAATTACTCAAGTTTTAATGTATGCTACTCCTGGGTCTGACAGCAGAACTGTCAGAGAACAAGGAGGAAAAGGGGCACAGTGCCACAGAGAGCTTCTGTTGCATGTATGTGCAACCAGGAATGGCTTGTAACCCAATACAGTGGAGGCATAAATGGAGTAAGGTATTTTATACAGTTTTCTGAAAGTCCAGTGTCAATCCCCAGTTCTAGGGAGGCAATACAGTTCCCAGTCTCAAATTCTTAAGGGAAATCCTGAGGTAGACGTTAAAAAGACCACTTGCTTAAGAAACAGGTAGCTTGATTTCAGTACATACGACTGTTTCATTGAGCCCATTTCCTTCTGCCCCTGGATCAGTCTTGTCTGAAATATGTTTAACAGTATTGTGACAGTCAAAAGAAAACATAAAAGTCCACAGTGTGTTTTTTTATTTAAAATACGATCTGGAAAAATCCCCACATCTTGTACTTTGAGGCTTTTTGCAAACCAAGCAGTATTTTCTAATTTTAATCTTATAATTACAGTTAATCCTCCTTCAACCCATCACCACAGATCAATTATGGTTTCCAGTCAGAGGTAGTCCAGAGCTTACAATTACTATATATAGTATATATATATATGTGATGGAGAAAATTTGTAGATATTTATGTACATTTTTAGTCCATTTTCTTGATTGTTATTTTTCATATGATAGTTTGAGAACTAGTGGCCTGACTTACAAATTAAACACCATTTCTTCCAGTGCAGTCAAGACTGAAGTGAGCAGAGTCAGAGAAGCAAAAGGCTAGAAGTGCACTAGATCCTCCAAAACAGTTGTACTGAGCCATATCTCTGGGGGCATTCCCATGTCTACACTAGGCTGGTGTCACACTTGGGCAAATTGTGGTCTCCCATCACAAAGCAAGGCACCTGAACATGACACAGCTTCCCTTAGGAGCATGCATTCAGTTTCTCTTTGCATGGAAACTGGAGAGGAGAGCAAGGAGAAGGCTCTTACCTCAGTCTCACCTAGTCACTGGATGTGATCAGGGTATATGCCTGACTGAGGAGCTTAATGGAGCTTCTGCTTCCCTCATTTTAGTTGCTGCTTAAATTACTTCAAATGCCTGAGAAGCCTTTCCAAATTTGCTGTAAGTTACCAAGAGAGAAGCATAGGAGGGAGTATTTACATTCATTGTTTAGGTGTCAGTAGTACTTCTCAAGTAAGGTGACAGGGCATCAGGTCATGTGAAACTATAAAGAGAAGCTCAAGGGTATCTGCACTTTTATATTGGGTCAAACCTGGACCCCTCAATAGGCAACATTTTGCAGCCTCACTGAACTGAAATGCAGAATTTGATCAGGCAGTTTTTTGTAAATACATGCTTAAAAATAATTTGCCCCCAAACCAACCTATTCAGGCGAATCAAGCCATGGTAGCTCCAACCATGTTAAAAAAAATGTTACTTGGTATTGCTCTGCCCCTTTCATCTGGCCCATGCTCGATCGTGTCTGTCTGTAACTGCTGGCAGGTGGCATCATGGACACGTTTGTTGGCAAAGGTCGGTCAGTTCAGCCAATACAAGCAAAGGCTGATTCAGAGAACTGGAGTATATTGTTGGCTGAGGGGAAGGGCAGGAGATGCAACGTAGGCAAGGAAAGAGAAACTAGGGTGTTTTGTTCAGGAAATACCAGTGGAGTGAGAGCTCTGGGACAGGTCAGGAAGATTCTGAGAGCCAGGGTGAAGGGAGCTAATGACAGGTTATGGCTCTATGTGCTTTGTTCTAGTTCTTTCTGCCACAGCACATTTTTCTTTCCCCTGTATGGATAAGCAGGTAGCCTGCCAGGTCCCAATAACCTGCTGCTTAATTTGCCTGTTGCCTTGAAATAGCCCTGCAAACGACTTTGTTTTATCCAAGAGTGTGTTCTTGATTTACATCCAGTTAATAAAACACTTTTTGTGGTGCAGCCTTTGGTGCTGTAAATAACTTTTCATGAGCAGTGCCATTAAATACGAATCCTGTTAAACACAAATACAAGTGTCATCAGCAGTTCCAACAGGAGTAGGAAATCTAACATGCTCACAGTTACAAAACAGAAGTTAGCTGATATGGTGGCGACTTAAGATGGAGTGAGTGGTTCAGACCAGGACAAAGCACTATATTTGATGGCCTGACCCTTCACATGAAACACAGTGCCATCTCATAAAGTAGTCCAGGTCATCATGAAAGTCCTCTGGCCCAGTTACAATGCAGCTCCAGCTTGCATACGAGTCCCTCACTTTGTGCTCAAGCTACAAGAAGCCTTGTTTGTGCCCTTGAACAAGACAACAGTATCAGACTTAGATTAGTAAATGTTGTGAGTGTGAGCACAGCCTATGCCACAGAACCTAGGTGTGGAGAAAATTATTTAAAATTATTTTAAGGGTTGTGGAAAGCCACCAGAAATACTCTTACCAGAGTGACCAGCTACAGGCAGCAGTTTTTGGCTGGCTCAACTAGGTATGCATATGCAGGCATATTTGTTTGCGTAGGCCAAAGGGGAGAAGCACGTTGCAAAATATCTTAAGGACAAAAAATGACACTGAGCTGAAGTGGATTTTTAAACTTCTTGAGAATGAACAATACGCTTTTTTACTAAACCAGTTGTGCATAGAGATCAATGTACACACAAAAAGGGAAAAGACTAATCCTGCTGTAAGTTCACCTCAAGTATTTAATGAATTTCACATGATCCACCCACTTTTTTTCTGTACCTCTGCAATTACCATATCAGCAGCAATAATTCTCTGTTGTTCAAGTGCCAGATACAACATGGCTCTCACATTCCTGAACGTGGCATATTGTGCTGCTCTGTTTGTTGCTTCGGAACGAGATTAAATTTTATTCACTTGCGCACCACGTTGAACTTTAACCCGCTCTTTGTCATCTTCTTAATCAGTGATTTATTTGTCTTATTCTTTCATTCTCAGTTTTTTATATTTAGTTTGAATTCTGCATGAAATCTGTGTTACTCAAATGCCTTTTTAAGCCGTTCCTAGTTTTTCACTCTATCTTACTTGGAACTATCAATCCCGTGCATGATGTAGGGGAGCATCTGACTTTTTTTTCCTCCCTTCCACTAGCTAGTTAGAAAATACAATTTCCAGCTGCAGCATGCACATTTCAATGCAATAAAATTTACAAATAGCACATCCATGCAGCAATATAAAAGTTTCATGAGCACTGTTGAGAGATTTGGCTTCCATGGGAAAGTTAGTTTGACTAGATAAATCTGTAACTTTTCTGTGTGTGTGTATGCATGGCACAAGAGATGATTATTCCAAATTAACTTATTATTAGTTATTTACTTGAGTAGTTAATTTGCAATAGCTAAACAGGTAGAACTCCTCTTGTGATGTCAAGCATTTGTAACTATTAAGGTGCTCATCTTGTCACGGAGTACAACATTTAGCAAATATGAGAGCAACCCCCTGATCAACATATAACTCTACAGTGGCTAACAAGTAGTCCCAGATCAGGCTTTAATGTGCTGTGCTTTGTTCAAACACTGATTAGATTTTTAAAAACAGCTTTCAAAGAATTTGTATTTTAAAGAGATGGTTTTTTAATCATACCAACAAGTTGATCAATCACTGTACTTGTTAGGATGTGCTCTTCATACGTTTACCATGTCTTTCAGAGCATTAGCATATATACCTTTTTTCTCTAAAGTAAAAACAAACAATCAAACAAAAAGCTGATATACTTCTATTATAGTTTTATAAGTGACAATAAGATGTAGAAATGTATATGTAAATAAACATTTTTGTCACACCCCCAGTGACAAATAATTTAACTGATGGATATAAATGAGAAGTTGAGGGTGATCTCTGTCTCAGTATCAACAGAGTCTAAAAACTGAAAGACAAGAGAGTTTCTTCTTTTACTTCCAGCAATGTTTCCTGAGTATCAGATTAAAGACTATAGGACAATGCAATTTCTTTATTGGTTCTACAAAAAAAACCCAAGGGATTGAAAGATGGGGCTGTTCTTGCACAGTCTTTCCCCACATGGCAAATGAATTAGAATCTCTATTAAAGCAAAGGGCATCTTGGTACACTTGGAAGACAAAAAAAAGAAAATATCTTCACTGCATCCTTGTTTTCCCATCCACAAATGAATTGATCTCAAGGACTCTGAATCTGCAAAGACTCTACCAATGGACAGTGAAACACTTCCAGAAAAATGCTGAGTATTGATACCAGCAGGCTGCAAGATTTAGTCTTGTTTCAGGCAAGCTTTCAGAGGAACAGACTTCCATTTGCCCAAGTTAAAACTTTTACAGTTGTAGAAAGAGAGAACAAGCACCTCTTTGGGATGTGCTGACATCACTGCAAGTATGAGTGCATGATGCAAAATCACCTCCTGAGTAGTCTCTCTTTTTTAGTCACACTGACATAAGCAATGGTTTTTAAGTTATTGCCTGATCACCAAACCCAGTTTAGTTACATACTTCAAAGTCTCTCTGTATCTCAGAGAAATATAATTCTTTTGAGCTGGGAGCTGCCAATAGTTGTTGTGTAGGACAATTTGTGACACTGGGTTTAATATAAGATAGTGTTTACTTGGTAGTAATAAAACCAGAATGTCTCAGAGAATGGCTTAGGAATGAGCACTTTTAGGAAAAACAGTAACCTGCAGTCAATGAGGATGAGCTGGTGTAGTACACAGACCATCTGTCTTTACTTTAACCAAGGACATTTTAATTAAAAATCTTAATTCACTTGTGAGGCTTTTGAGGGTCAAAATGGTGACCTGTTAGACAACATAAAAAAAAATGGTCTGAGTCAGACCATTTAGTCCAGTATTCTGTCTCTGGGAGAGGCAGGAAGAAATGCTTTTTAGGGAGAGTATGTGAACTTGGCTTTTTTTCTGTGTTCTGCTCCTCTCATACATTCCCAGTATCCCAAACTGTTAGATTAGGGATGGTGGAGAATACCTCTCTTTAGTACCATTTTATGAAACATGAAATCTGTCTAATTCTTTTCTGAGCCTGCTGACCTCTTTGCCTTAGTGTCCCGTGGCAGTGAGCTCCAAGAATTTACTATTTTCTTTGTAAAGTACTTTTCTTCTAGCTAATAAAAGCAGTTTAAAACATTGTAAGCTTGTGTGCTGTATATGTGCATATATATAATATTCAGTTTCATTCACAACTGTTCTTTTTGAAAGACTCCCATTCCATTTTCATGTTCATATTTGTCTATGAGGACAGCACTGCCATAGTGGAAAAGCAGACTGAAATGTGTATTTTGAGTTGTTCATTACTAAAATACAGAAGCTGTTAAGTGTTTAGACAGGGAACCTGTGCTTCTCTTGGTCAGAAGCTGAGAGCTCTGCTTCTTAAGTGATATAAAGCAGAATTGGTAGTGTGGGCTAATCTAGTAGAAGGAAAAGATGCAGCTGCAACTTTAATTTGCTGGTTGAAAGGATTCTGGCCTTTCTGAATCAGCATTAGAGCTCTGCCTAATCTCCTTCCTCCACTCATGTTGCAACAGAGGGTTGCCTAAGTGAGCTATGTTGGCTCTTTGCCACTCAATATTTCCCTTCACCAGGGAAACCCCCAACTGGCTTTTAAAGCCAGCTTTATGGCCCTAGGATAGTGCCAAAGGTGGTATGAGGCACCTCACCACCTTCTGGAAGAATTTGAAGGCAAAGCTGGGGGAGGGAATTGCAACAGACAACCTAGGCAAGCTCATAGCAAGCTGTTCCTTTCACTTTATGAGCTGACACTTATTGCTGAACACACTGACTATCCCTGCTTTTGAATTTTTTATTAGTATTATTTCAGAGCAGAGTTGAACAAATCGATATATTCATTTTGGACAGGTAGATAGGGACCAGTGTGCAAACTGCCTTGTCTTTGACAACTGAAACACATATAAACTGATAGGGAAAAAAAAGCCTTATAAAAGTGCTTTGTCTCTGGCATCCAGAAGGCATATCCCTCCAAGAGGAAGGTCTGTGATTCAGGGGGAAAATCCCATGACAAAGCCCGTAGCCCTAACAGTTGCATGTAAGAGAGATTAAGTCATGGGAAACACTGGTGAATAGAGTTGCACGAGTAAAAAGAAACATGCAGCAACATGAAACATGCCTGGCTTCAGGTTTCACTGCAGACTTGAAAGACAGACCATGTTTACAGGGTTGCTGTCTGGGGTACCTGGGGCTTTTGAGCAAGCAGGGGCCGAATTTCAAGGCACCTGGGGGGG
>NW_009954537.1:157498-157736 GCF_000747805.2 Chaetura pelagica | reverse complement strand
AACGAGGGGAAAGCCGGTGATTGTGAAAGGCCTGCAGGACGGCAGGGGTGGCGTGGGACCCGAGTTCCCGAGAAGCACGCAGCATCCGGGTGAGCAGGATGGCTCTGTCCTGTCTGCAGGAAGGCGAAGGGCAAAGCGAGTCAGGTACTAGCAGGAAAAGTTCTGCCGTTATGACTGTTACTGCTGTTTCTCACGCCGTTACCCGGCGGCTCAGCTGGAAACCCGCTGTGTAACACGC
>NW_009954537.1:139923-156109 GCF_000747805.2 Chaetura pelagica | reverse complement strand
TAATTCCCAAAACCCTGTCATAACGGTGAATCGGCTGGAGCTGCGCGTGAGTCGGGTGCTCCTGCTAAAGGCTTCTGGAGTCCTCGTCTCTGAAACCTTCCCTGGAAGGGCTTTGGTGGCTGCCGGCAGGAGGGGGGGGTTTGTCCCCTTTGCTCTCCTCCCTGGCTGCGTGCAGAGGAGCACAGGGCTTGGATGCTGCTGGTGGCTTTTCCTTGAAGCTCCAGGTATGGGCTGAAGGCTGGATACTGACCAGTGGTCTGGTCTGGTGGCGTGGATCGTGTTCTGATAGAACCCCAAATCTCTTAAATAGCAACTGTGGACACCTTGTGAGGTTCTAAGGTGTGAGTTTGAGTTGCAGCGTTGTAGTGTGTGCTTATGCTTTGATTCTTCGTTCATCTTCTCACAAGAACAGCCCAGCAGCATCCCTGAAGGTACAGGTGTTCTGTTTAAGCAGAACAAAACGTCAGTAGATGCATGAGAAACACCTCCTGTGCTTTCTTGCACCAGAGTGCCTAAAGCAGGCCCTGCAGGACCAGCGGGAGGGCTGAGAAGATAACTCCTGTATCTGCTCAGTGTTTCACAATTGAAGCTCCCACTTGAGTTTGGGTATTTGAACTCACTGGAGTGGTGGTTATGGTAGTGTCTTGGAGTTTGTCCTAGTGATAGCTCAGGTCCCCAGGACTCAGCTAGGTGAAAACACTCTTGAGATAAGCTGTGATGCATCCATCTTCCAACTCATAATAAATTCTGAGCTTGGCTTGAGTATTGGTCATGTGGTGATCATGCTTGTGGTATCTTACCTGTTCTCAAGCCACTCATGTTTCTTTCCACTTGAATTTCACTGGAAAAAAAAATGGTCCTGCCTATGCTGATCCATCTTAATTCAAAGTGAAAAAAAAAAACCCAACAACAAAACTTGATGTGATTTCTTAAGGAATACATCTAAGAAACTGAGAAGCAAACTATAATTTGTCAGTAGAAAGAATACACAGAATGAACTGTAAATATATTCATTGTAATTTGTCAAAGTAACGTGTACTGTTTGGTTTTATTGAGGCTTTTGTCTGAAAACTACAAAGGAGGGTGGGGGGAATCTGCATCACTGAAGTCAATATGTTGCTCACGACTGTGAGAACTGCATGAAAGAAAAGAGCAAGAGAGGTCTTTGCTCTTTTTTTTCTGTAGAAAAAGTTATGTCAAGCAAAGGGGGGGGGAGGAGGGAAGAGTAGAATATTTATTCTCCCTATCTTCAGTTTCAAGTTACTAGTATGATGTTTCAAATTTACCTTTGAGATATTTGCAAGGGCAGCAGCATTGAAAGGGTTCTGCTGAGAGCTGCTGGGTCTGGCTGTACCCAAGGAAAGTCTTGGTTACCTAGCAGGTTTATGCAATATTGGATGCTCATATCTTCTACTGAAAATAGCTGATATTAGTTAGTAAGTGCCTGCTCCCACAGCATCCTCGTGAATAAACTGAGGAAGTGTGGTCTTGATGGTCAGGTCATGAGGTGGGTCATGAACTGGTTGAAAGGAAGAAGTCAGAGAGTTGTGGTCAATGGGGCAGAATCTAGTTGGAGGTCTGTGACTAGTGGAGTCCGCTGGGAGGAGTGGCTGACACACCAGAAGGCTGTGCTGCCATTCAGAGAGACTTAGATAGGTTGGAGAGTTGGGCGGGGAGAAACATGATGAAATTCAACAAGGGGAAGTGCAGAGTTTTACATTTGGGGAAGAACAACACCATGTCCCAGTACAGGTTGGGGGCTGAACTGCTGGAGAGTAGTGTAGGTGAAAGAGACCTGGGGGTCCTGGTAGACAGGAGGATGACCATGAGCCAGCAATGTGCCCTTGTGGCCAAGAAGGCCAATGGCATCCTGGGGTGCATTAGAAAGGGTGTGGTTAGTAGGTCAAGGGAGGTTCTCCTCCCCCTCTATTCTGCATTGGTGAGGCCACATCTGGAATATTGTGTTCAGTTCTGGGCCCCTCAGTTCAAGAAGGACAGGGAACTGCTTGAAAGAGTCCAGAGCAGAGCCACAAAGATGATGAAGGGAGTGGAACATCTCCCTTATGAGGAAAGGCTGAGGGAGCTGGGTCTCTTTAGCTTGGAGAAGAGGAGACTGAGGGGTGACCTCATCAATGTTTACAAATATGTTAAGGGGGAGTGTCAGGAGGACAGGGCCAGGCTTTTTCGAGTGATGTCCAGTGATAGGACAAGGGTTAGTGGGTGCAAACTGTAGCATAAGAGGTTCCATGTGCATATCAGGAAGAACTTCTTTCCTGTGAGAGTGACAGAGCCCTGGAACAGGCTGCCCAGAGAGGCTGTGGAGTCTCCTTCACAGGAGACATTCAATACCCACCTGGACATGTTCCTGTGTGATGTGCTCTGGGTGACCCTGCCCTGGCAGGGGGGTTGGACTGGGTGATCTTTCGAGCTCCCTTCAAACCCCAGGGATTCTGTGATTCTGTGTGCTGCTTTGAAAGACTTCACCATAGTTACTCTGAAGACCTGCAGCTCCTTTCAGAACAAGTTCACCAGTCTGCAGGTCACCCTGAGGGTTTGGTGGCTCCATTCAAGAGATCCCATTTCCCTTCAGAGGGCTCTTCCCCTTGCATTTTGCTGTTTCAGAATGAGGCAAGCACTATTTATACTTCCTTTTTTTTTTTTAGCTAGTGTGATTTTACAGCTTAAGCCAGCGTGTCCCTGTAATCTGAAAGTTCCACTGAGTCACGTTTGCCTCCTTTTTGAGAGGGGTGACCTGTGTGATCGAAGAGCCTTATCTGGGAATTGAATGAGTGTGACCAAAAGGAATTTCCCTGTAAACACTGACATAATTAAATTACATTAGTAGTGAAGTAACCATTCTGCAGCTGCATCCACCCAAGTTCAGCGTTTTCTTCATCTATGTAACATTAAAAATTTAGGTATTGGATTTACATACTGTAAGATTTTCTCTAATTCTTAGTGCATTATAATTCAGCTGTACCTGGTTTAAGAGGGCATTAGAATAATGGTTCATTGTAATGTATTCCTCAAAATCAGAAGGAAATAGTAAGAAATAAAGGGAGAGACAGAATATCTGAATATCAGATCTAGAAAAGTTTCATGCACCAATATTAAAGAATGTTCTTAAATTCTTAGCACAGAAAAAAACCACAACCCAACCAAAACCAAAATATGACCTTCTCATACTTCTCTTGTAGAGCTGCTCTGAAACTAGGACTTCTTCAGATACTGGTCTCACTTCTTGCTGTGGCTTGAGCTGTTGGTTATTTGGGGGGAAGAGTTAGTGATGCAGCTGTTACTTAGCAGTTGATCTATGTTAACATAACACTTATGTACCTCTGAGGTTTATAGACACAGGAAAAATGAGAAATCCTGTCACTGTGATTTCAGCCTTTATAGGTGAAGTTACTTGGTTAGTTTACAAGACTACATATGACATGTATTTATTATATGCAATAGGAAGCAGGGGATTGTATTAAGAAAATAAGTATTTTTCTCATTTGTGTAAGCTGATAAATAACTCTTGTTTGTAACTGTTAAATACAGTTCTATATAGCTAACTGCAATTTTTTATATTCATTACAGAAGTTTTAATAGCATACACTGTGGCAATACTTCCTTTTCAGTTTATGGATAGAAATGAGAAATACAAAAACCAATCTTACCATGAGGTCACTTTCTGTTATTCCAGTGTAATTAAAAATAAGCAAACAAAAACCAACAACAAGAAAAAATGTGTTTATTTATAAAAAATGCACTTAACCGAGCTAAAAGATGAATGAGCAGATTGAGTTTGAAGAAAAAGTGCATTTTGGGAACAGTTATTATATTTTAAATGGTATTTAAAATGGGATTTCAAAAAAAAAAAAAAGCATAATGCATCATTGTTAATCTTAGAAGTGGAATGTAGTAACTGATTCCTTTTTTGAATGGAAATGACAATTTAGTGAAATGCACCCAACAGCTTTTTAAAATACCTTGCTAGTTCAAGGCAGCTACTTGTATGTGTTGCATATAGGTAGGCAAAGTTAAAAAGCAGACTTGGGAAAACCTTTTGTAACCCAGTTTTGATGACAGTAAACCCCATGTGAATGATATGCTGTGACTTAGCTGATCAGATAACTTCATCTTTGTTAGACTTGCGACTAACTTAATTTGATTACTGATTTTGAGAAAATGTTTGCAAATGTGAATAGATTCCTCCCTCTTCTCCTGTAATGAATGCAGTGCTTAGGGTTTTTTAATTTTTTGCTAATAATTTTTTATAATTTCATATAAATTCTGTAGATGGTCATCAGTTCTATGCTAAGTTAGATTCTGCAGTCTTATACCTTTAAGCACTAACACAGGAGCCTCCTTAGGATGATTTCCTGAGCTGGATTTCCAATACTGGAACATAAGACCTGTTTTTAATCTCTGAATAAACTGGGAGCTCCTGGAAGAATTGGAAGTAGTCAATCTCAACTGGTCTATATTAGCACATTGACCACTGTGCTAAATAGTGCTTCAGTTAGCACTGTTTTAATCTGCCAAATTGTCCCAAAACTGCAGATGTCACAGTGAGGCCAGCTTTATCACAATACTCTATCCAAGTGCTTCTGTTCCTCAGGGGTGTGAATGCTAGTAGCTATATGAGGCCCTCATTTGTAAGGACATACAGGTATTTTCATCATGCAGTCTGGCAGGGCTTCTGATGATACTATGATTTTATAATTCTGTTCTAGAGATCTGCTGAGTCCATTTTTTGTTATAGAGGAGGGTGGTGGAAATAAGGAATATAGAAATCTGAGGGCTTTTTCTATGTCAGGGCAAGCAACGGGAGCTATTTCCAATTCCAGGTCAAATAATTTTGTACTTGAGCACTGTTGCCAGACAAGAATGAGGTTATGATCTAAGTACTGTATTAAAAAGGGAGGAGATTATGTTTTTTTCTGTTTTCTGAAGTCTGAGTGAACTGAGTTAGGAGGTTGGTCAGATTTGACAAATGCATGTCACTATTAATATTTCTGTTAAAAAATATATTATTTATGTTGTTCTGGGTCTTAATAGCATATGACTCCCTGAAAAAAAACCCACAGATGCCTACTGCTGAATGCTAATAGATCCCATCCCTTTATGAACTCTGGAGGAATACAAAGGGAATACAAAATTTTTGCTTGCTTGTTTTTTCTTGGTCTGCTGCCATGTTCAACATCAACTAGCACTTCTGCTTTGTCTTCTTTCTGTCATATCAGCATAGCAACTGAGCAGGCAAACATGACTAGAAGCCAGGGAGATATGGAAATGTGGGACAGTCACACAGGATTTATCAGGCCTTTATTATTTATTTATTTTTTTCCCAGTTGGGCTGCTTAAGGTTACAGCAGGAGCTTCTAAATATTGGTGAGGAAAAACTACTAAGGATGCAGGGTTTTATTAAAACACTTACTAAATTAACAATGCAGGGTGATGCATAATTTAGAATTATGAACTTTAGTTCAAGAGCCATGAAGCCAACAGAAGTCTTTTGGGATGGTATGAAGGTGTATTATTTGGGTATTGCTGCTAAAAGTCAGAGTTAAAAGGGAGGAAGCTTTTTTTTAAATTTCCATAGTCCTAGTGGTTAGAGCATAGGTAAACTATGACCCAAGAAGTTCAAACCTTTTTCCTCCCAAAGAGAGCTTGTATGCAGGGCTCTCGGGGGAGAGCAGTGAGTACACCTGTCTGCAGAAAGCTCTCTGGAGTGACTAAATGGGAGGCAGTTAATTGATAATGGTGGATCCAGGATGCCTTTGCAATACGCAAAGCAGTCTACACCAGTGTCTAATTGTCTTGCAGTCTGTGAAGTGCCTCTTAACTGTTTTCTCTCCACATCTCTAGGTCAGTCCATAGAAATGTGTGTTTAAACCCAAGAGTTTCTATAAGCTTGCTTGATACCCTATTGGTGTAACCATCCACTTTCCTTTGCCATTTATGTTTTCTGTGTTGAGGTGACCCTGCCCTTGAAAAAAATACCAGTTATATCTAATCATACATAAGATGCTTTAAAATAACAAGTCCTTAAATTATTTTAGGAGATCGTGGTGTGGGGTGGATTTAATGGCTGTGAAGTTGTGCTGCTTGACAGCGCTTTTCAGGTTGGGGGCTATTTCCATGTAGTTTTAACTTGCTTGTTTTGAGGAGCAACTATTCACCAGCCTGACATTGCTGGTGAAAGGGCATGGCCATGACATGCACAGGACCAAGACTCAGGTTATTGGGTTTTTTTGTACACCAATATGTGTTGTGCTACAACTCCAGCTTCAGGTGCTAGCCCGCTCTTCTGCAGGGTCAGAGCTCAAAGGGTGGCAAAGGTGTGTGTGGGGGTTGTTTATTTGTTTTGTTTGTTGTTTGGGTTTTTTTTAAAGAGGGCTGGAGTGTATGTCTCTCCAAGACCTTGTCGAGCTCTTGAACTTAAAGGTTTACTTTAAACTACCTTGCATTGGCACAGGAAAACCTCAGGTGCTAAAAGTCTTTTAAGAACTGAAGTACTTTGGCTGTAGTGTGTAATGTAATATGCAGAAATCTTTCAAGTGCAAGTAATAATAGATGGCAAATAATGACTGCCTGCTGCCCCTCCTGGGAAGACTCCGTGTGTTTCTGTCTCCTGCCGAGCTAGCAGTATAAATCACATCATGCATTAATATGAGTGTGGTTCCAGGAGAGGACAGAGCTGCCCATGTTGCACCCAAAAGGAGACATTCACTTTCTTCTTTGGACCTTCTTTCCCCATTGGCTGTGATTGATTATATTTATACTATTTTGGTCAATATAGTATCTGAACTAGAAGATCTTAAGGGAGAGCACCTTGGTGGAGTCAGTTATTCAAACTGTATTTAGCAGTTCAAATGTGAAAGAGCTTGATGTTTTTCTTTGCTTTACTTAACGTATTACGTTTGTTTCGTTATCACTAGATGTCCATTAAGTACTTTCTGTTCCTTCATTTGCTTATGGTAGGCAGCTACTCCTGAATAAATTAGAAGAGGCAATATAGAGAGGGTGGGATTATGTTGGCGTGTGATTGTTGACTCACTTTCCAAAGAAAGAATAGACTCAATTGTATAATCCTTTTTCCCCCCTTCATTCTAGCACATCAAGTCACTATGTTACTGTTTTTATTGCAGCCTGCTAAGTTTATAGAACAAATGACTTCTTTGAATGTCAAAGCCCACTTATTTTGTAGCATCACACAGTAAAAAGTGTCCTTTTTATGATGAACTCTGATATTTTGAACACTGTCAGAAAAAGCACAGTCTATTCACAGTACGGTGAAACACCAAGCCAGCAGCAAAATTCTTGTAAGTAGGTGTGTGTGTTAGGTGTGTTTCTCCACACCCCCTCCATTCAAACAGTGTGGTCAGAATGCAAATAAAGAGAAATCCTCGTTTCAGAGGGGATGTGGGGTGTGTGGCTGATGTAATGCTTCCAGGCTGATACTACCTGATGGCCAGTGTACTCAGTTTCAGACCATATTTAAGACTTTCATGTTAAGAGTAAAATATTTGGGTGGGAAAACATAAAGTAGACACTAAAGAAACTATTATCTTTTTTTTTTTTTTTTTAAATTAAATTTGTAGCAAGAGAAGCTTTCAGACCTGTAAATTAGGAGCCACAAGGAAGAGGAGAAAATTACAGCAAAATCTGCACACCATATAGCAAGAAACTAAGGGATTACATTTCTGCAAGGGAGATCTAAATTAAGCACTGGGAGAGTTGAACACTGGGATAGGTTGCATGAGAAGATATAAGGAGACAGTTTTCCAGGCTGTGTAATAATATTTTGAGGGTAAGCATGGCCAGAATGGTTAGGGTTAACATGCTGGAGGGAAGGGATGCCATCCAGAGGGACCCTGACAGGCTTGAGAGGGAGGTGCATGCAAACCTCAGGAAGGTGAACAAGGCCAAGTGCAAGGTCCTGCACCTGGGTCAGGGCAATCCCAAAGCACAAATGCAAGTTGGGTGGAGAATGGATTGAAAAGAGCCCTGAGGAGGACGTGGGGGTGATGGTGGACAAGAAACTCAACATGAGCCAGCAATGTACACTTGCAGCACAGAAAGCCAACAGTGTCCTGGACTGCATCAAAAGAAGTGTGGCCAGCAGGTTCATGGAGGTGATTTTCTCCCTTCTTCTCTTGGTCCTGGGCAGCTCTAAGTGGTCCTGCTTGAGGTGGGGGTGTTGGACCTCCAAATCAGGTTAGTAGCATTGATGATAGGACTGCTTAAATACTGACTTCACTGCAAAGTCACATCCCTCCCTTTTAGTTTTGGTGTTGTCACTGAATACTTCCTACATCAGCCCCTTTATTTCCTTTGTTGCTCCAGAATCGGTGAAAATATGTGCAAAGCTTTCTACTTGAAACACCTAGTCAGCACAATGACATGGTACAGCATTACCTTTGCAGAACAGGACCTTTACTGCATCCTGTCTTTCCAGGTGGTTGGAGGCAAGGTAAAGAAACCAGGCAAGCGAGGTCGTAAACCAGCCAAGATAGACTTGAAGGCCAAACTTGAAAGAAGTCGTCAGAGTGCAAGAGAGTGCAGGGCCAGGAAGAAGCTGAGATACCAGTACCTGGAAGAGCTGGTTTCAAGCAGAGAGCGAGCTATCTGTGCTCTCAGGGAAGAGCTTGAAATGGTAAGAAAATATCATTTAACCTACCCATATTATTTGGGACCTGTCCTTGTGGACATTTGTTCTCAAAATCACTGTGACTGCGAGTGGGATTTGGCAAGCCATGAGCTATCACAGCATTGGGAACAGGTGCATTCAGCTGTTTGCCTTCTTTGCCTGTTGAACATGAACCCCATGTCTAAGTTATCTGCTGGTTTTGAACTAAAAGCAAGCAGTGGAAGTCCCATGGCATATTAATCTGTTGTCTTTGAAATGTTTGTTTTGGAAAACTTCCAACAGAGATAGAAATAGAGGATGGAAAGAAATGTCTTAAAATATCAAGGGCGAACATGTATCCACAGTGTGTCATTGCTTCCCACAGACCTTTGTTTCTGTTGAGGAAGTTGATTCTTGCAGCATCTTCTCTGTGTAGATGGTTGCACTGCTGTCCTGTGTTCCAGCAAATATAAGATGGGTGTCTTGGCCAAATAAGCTGCATTAATCAAGGGTAATGTTTCATCTGGCAATACAGACTCACATTGGTACTGAGATGCCATTGAAATGTGATTAGAGGTGAGGATTTTTCCTTGGCCTTGCATTACATTTGTTTGAATAGGCAGGGTTAATTGCCACCAGCAAATAGGGTCAGAATTGGGTGGAAAGTCAGCCAGCTGGCCATAGGTTTTTCAGTGTGCTTCAGCATTTGCCAATGGAGAATTTAAGATGAACTAGGAGCGAGGAGCAAGACACATGTGCTGTAACTGTGCCTTGCACAATCAGAAAAGACCTCTTAATAGTCCATCAGCCCCAGAATCATGTGAAATATTTGTTTTTAATAGGCCATGAACTGGAACGGTATTCTGGCATGCCAGCAGCAAGAACATGCACAAAGTGTTCCATGTTGTTTAATAATTACAGTATTGTCCAGTACTGCCACTGAGTAGCAGTTTAGTGACTGAAACAGGATTTACTGAGGGCAGGTATGCAACCATGGACACGTGCTTAGCTCATTAGTGCTCTGCAGTTTTGTAAGAGGCTTCAGCCCAGTAAATTCAAACCTTAAATGAATATACAGGAAGGTAAAGATTACAGCTCTGTTTTGTCTGCTAATGTGATCCTGGCAGTTTGCTAATGCCTAATGTGTTTGCATATTTCAGTACAAGCAGTGGTGCATGGCCATGGACCAAGGGAAAATCCCCTCTGAAATAAAAGCCCTGCTAACTGGAGAGGAGCAAGGCAAAGCACAGCAGAACACAACCAAACTTGCCAAGGCTGGCAAGACAGAAGCAAACAGCAGCAATCCCTGTGAGTATCCAGCCTGTGATTAATTCCTATTTTGTTACATCTTTTGTGGTGTAGGAGGATGGCTGTGGTGTAGGAAGAAACAGAAGGATGTGCTTTTGGGCACAAATAGTGGATTGAAGCAAAAAGCTTAGTGGGTGGTACAAAGACTCTGTGTAATGTTTACAAGGACAACACAAATTACACTAGCTAGAACTGGGCAGTTATTTTAAAAGAAGACTCAATCTTTGTTTCACCAAGGCTTGTGGAGACTTCTGAAGAACTGACACCATAATCTTCTACAGCATATTCTGGTTTCCTAATGCAAGGTAAATGGAGCACATAAGACATTATTGAATTTTTAAAACTCCATCAAGAAAACATTCTTCTAGCTGCATTCACTTGTGAGAAACACTGGGCTTGGCATTTTCTATGGAGTCTTTTTCTTGCCTGATTTGTGCTTGTCCAGGGAATGAAATAAGGTCCTTTTGGGGATTGAAAGGTGAAAAGGTCATGTCATATAAAGTCTTATATGTGATACATACATGCAAGGAATAGAGTTTAGGTTTAGGATGGGCATTTCTAATTTTCAGCTCTTCTAATTTTGAAATATTTCATGCTACAGGTTAAATTACACTTTACTGTAAATCAAAAAATAAATTGCTAGCTTTGTTTTTAAGAAGCAATGCAAAACCCACATTTGTAACTGTGACAATCTTCCCCCATGGTGCATCATTCACAGGAGGCCAATGCAGAACCTTCTGCACTGCAGCAGAGATACGTTGGTAGCTAGCAGAAGAATGCTGTTGTCAGAGAAGTGGATGCATCCCTGGGTGCAAGGGGAAGGATTCATGTTCACTCTCTTCTCTTTGTTCCTCCCCACATGAAACTCTCTGATTGTGGTGTTCCCCAAGCCTGCACAGAGTGGGATTTTGGGGTTTTTTTGTGCAAGCAGAACCTTGTTCTTCCTTTCTCTGCACCAGCCTCCCCAAATACAGCTATGGCAGCTTTTGGGCATTCCCCAATAAGAGATGGGGCTGCCTTTGGTTCAGAGCCCAGAATTAGCCTGGCTTTGTGGTCGGTAGTTAAGTGATTGGTAGCTGTTGTGGGAGTTTGAGAGGTTCTGTAAAATAAAATAAGGAGAAGGATCTCATCACAGCTTTGCTAAAGCCAAAGGGAGTACTGTAGGTTGAGGAGAAGGAACTGGATCAATAGCTTCCAATTAGAAGGTTTTATAGTAATGTAATTTGTAACTAAAAGATGTTGCTTTCAGCATCCTTTTATAATGCAGCATGTCTTCTATATTATTTGGGCTCTTAAAGAGAGGTACTAGGTATAGCTTCTAGCTATACCTAGCTTCTGCCCATACTTCTGTTGCAGGATGCATTTCTGACCCCCCATGTTCCCAGTGAGATATTCAAACCTTGTCCTTCCACCTTGCTTCCAGCAGAGGAACAATTGCCACCTCCCTCCACCCGTTGTGCCCCTGCTCTCTTGCTGTATACCTACACTGTGGGTATCTTTCTAGCCTGCAACTTAACATGAATTCTGCTATGCTATCCTGGTTTCCCAGCCAAAAATAATGTCAAGAACTGGTAGCAAGGAAAACAAGTTGAATCAGTTTGGTTTTATGGTAAGAGAGATGTCTTGCAGGCTGATTTACTCATCCCAGCTATGGACAAATAACCTGCCACTTACCTTAGACAGCTCTTTCTCCTCCACACCCTTTTGGCATTTATATGATGCAATGTGGAGAGTGGAGCTCTCTGGATTTTCAGTGGGGGGTTTGCTTGCTGAATCTCCATTTTGTGACAATGTTTATCTTTGTATTTTATGCCATGTGTGGGACATTTCTTCATCTTATGTTTTCTTCTTTGTTTCATAGAATAAATATTCCAGTGAATTACTTTGCTAGACTGAATGTTTTCTTTTTATTGAATTAATTTGGTCTCTTTAGTATTGTCTTGAATCAGGATTAGTTGAAAGCACTGAAAATAATAGTGCTATATTCCAGTGTTCTGCACAGTTTCCAGAATTCCATTCTGGGCACTCACACATTAATCCTTAAGGGATGGATTTAAGTTTGTTCTCTAGACTGTCCACACACGTACTTGCTTAGCAATTGCTAAGAAATATTGCATAGACTTGGAAAACTACTAGAAAAAGTTACGTAACACTGAAGCTGAGATGGGGAAGATATGATAGGATTCCCCTCATTTTGTATTCTAAGCTCTGAACTGTCCTGAAAGGCAGCAACAAGGCCTTCCTGTAAGTTTTGGGATTTTTGTTTATGTTGAATGCTTGTCTGTCCTTTTCTTGGCTTCTCTGGGAAAAAAACACCAAAACCCTAGACCAGATGTCCAGATCTATAGTCTGAACCTTGCAGTTGGATTTTAACATGAACATGCCAGAAGCACAATATATTATTTTTGGTTGGACTTAGACTTACACAGTCTAGTTTCAGATGTGAACCATGTATTGTAATTAAACACATTTTAAAGGTTGTGTCTTCTTAAGTCTTTCTCTGAATCAGGGATGTAGAAAATGTGCAGAGGATTTATGATATGTCTGACCAGAGCAGCTCCCCTCTGTACTAGGTAACATGACAAATGCAGCTGTAATCTCACCAGAAATGTCCCACTTGTCCTCCACTGCTTCCTTGTTTCACTTTCTGTTTTACCACACCAGAAACTTCTCAGGAGTTAAGTTTTCTTTTATGGAGGAAATTAGGAATTAGAATTTCTCATGGCAATGAGGAACAGTTTTCATCTGTTCCTCAGCACAGTGGCTCCTGCCTCCTGGCTTGGGCAGCAGTTGGCATTACAGGATTGTGTTTGGCACACCTGAGCCCAGGTCTGTGGCACAAACAGTGGCATTCATGTTCTAACAGGTTTTCTGTGCTTCATGCAGGTGGGACAGGAGGCATATTACAGCCGTCTTAAGCTGATGGCAAGTTTGTACTGCAAGCCAAAATAACAGTGGCAGAGAGTTAGAGGCTCTAACTGTAATTTTCCAACCAGCTCTAGATGATGTAGTTCATTATGAAATGTTGGATTCCTAGCAATGATCATTAAATTAGAGCTTCCATAACATGGCAGATCATGCTGCATTATAAATATTCTGGCCTTAGATGGATCTCTGGGAGTTCTTTGTTTTGAAGTTTAGCAGTTCCCCTTAAAAAACAACAGAAATACTTGTGGTTCATGCTCATGTGATACTCTAATGGTTTACAGCCTGCATCCCCATCAAGGTGGGTCCCAGAAGTCATGCAACTAGGTTCTCTGACTAGGAGGCACCTTAAGTGGTACCCTAAATCATGGAGGATGGTTTAGTCTTACCCTCTCTGTGTAAAATGGGTACAGCCTCCCACCCATTTCTCCTGCAGTGAGTGTGTGCAGCTGGTTCTCTCTCACAAACATTGAAGAAAGGAAATAAACCTGGAAATGCCTCATATTCCCACTTGCCATGGAAATCTAATGGTCAGCTAGAACGATTTGCCCAGCTAAAAGTGGGTATCTCTTGGAAAGTATCCATAGTGTTAAAAAAAATGCTGTATACTATTTGGTGTTTTAAGTAACATCAGAGCTCTGTTACAGGAAGGTGTAATAAGACTGAACTCAGTGGATGCTGATGGAATAAGCACTGTAGTTACACTAATACTTTTGGAGAATTTAACCCAAGGATTTACCAGATAGTGGAAACTTCACTAGAAAAACATGCAATAAGTGTTGTCTTTATATCTGCTTAGTGCATAGAATCCCAAAAACCAAAGTGGATACACTTAATGGACTTGTCCCTTAACTGAGAACATTTTGTAATTATATATAATACATAAAATTACAGTCTGCTTTCATGATCTGATGATTATGTTTGTCAAAGAATCTGAAGTCTATTAAGTGCTTTTCAAAAGACTGTTATAACTTACATCAGAGGAGTTTGGTTTTTTACTGTATTAGATAAATTTTAAAAAAGCTTTTCCCTTTCTTGACAGCTGAAACCATTACTAGCTTTGGGACAGTGACTGATGATTTTATTTATTTATTTATTTATTTTCTCCTTTTACATTTTAGGGTGAAGATTAATCTCCTGGCATCTCATTTGGCACATAGTTGCATTTGCTACTTTCCAAAAAAATTACACAGAGCACTGGAACAGGCTGCCTGGGGAGATTGTGGAGTCTTCTTCCCTAGAGATATTAAACCTCACCCTGGACACAATCCTGTGCCACCTGCTCTAGGTGACCCTGCTTTACCAGGAGGCTTGGACTAGATGATCTCCAGAGTTCCCTTCCAGCCCCTACCATTCTGTGATCTCTATAGTTAGCTATAAAATTACTGTTAATATAAGGACCAAATGTTTGAGGCTTATCTAAAAATGTGGAGAATTCAGAGGAAAAGCTGAAATAAGAACTCTAGTCCTCATTATGCTTTAGAGATACAGCAAGAGGATGAACTGATGTAGAAATACCTGTTGTAGGTAAGCAAGGAAAAAACATAATCTTGTGGGTTTCCTGCTGTTAGTTTCACTGAGTATTAATTTCCCTAAGTTGTGGCACTAACTGAATTCCTTGTGTGACTCTGTTGTGGGTTTGTATGAGAAAACAGAAACTTCTAATCCACAGTAAAATCTGAGGTATCCCATACTGCATAGTGCATGAGTGGACTACTCATCAACTGTATTTATGGAATGTATAGACTTGTATATGTAGATAAGGAAGCAGAATTTGTAGTGTCAGTTATAGCTGTTGCCTTCAGCTGTTTCTGCAAAAATTGTTGCTTGTTATTATTTATACAATTATTTGTATTTTCTTTATCTTTAAATAGAAAATGCTGCTATGTTTCAGCTAGTCATTTTCAGCAGCACTTTATTAAAAAAAAATAATCTGCAAAAACCAGACTGACTTCCAGTTTTTTTTTTCCTCCGTAAAAATAGTTTGAGAGGTGGAAGTTTTGTTTCCATAACTAGTGCAAGATCAGCCCTGTTTTTTTGTGTGTCTGCCTGTAACTCACAACTGGCTTAAATAAACACTAGCAACATGAACTGCTGCTTCAAGCAATTCTTGTGTATAGTCTTTATGTATGAGGTTGGGTAATGGTAACATTTGTAACTATGCTGCAGCCGATGGGTACTCTGCTGATGAAATACATTTGTGAGTAAAAGACAAGTGAATTATACAAATGTGTTTCCAGGAGACAGTGTTTGATGTGAATAGAAATAGCCTGCTACAAACAGTGGCTTTTTCCATACTTCCTTTCTCATGGCAACCTTCAAAATACGTTTTGATCAAGTTATACAGCGCTGGCAGCAGCAGTGCTGCATATTCCTGTGATAGAGCATACCAGCAGTGTCCTGCAGCTCCTTATGTGGCATGCTCCAAATGTCTGCTGATGTAAGAACCATTCTTTCCTAGCCCCTATCGAACATAGATCCTGCCGTGTTGCTAGGTCAGTGTTTTCTGTTTTGCATTTCTGGGCTTTTGCTTTCCTCTCCCCTAAGCAGTACTTCAAAATCTCCCAGTTTTTGGTATGCATTTACAGAGCCATCTGTGAATCTCCCTTCTTCCCTATGTGGTCTGGCAGCTATTTTCAAAAGCCACCAAGGCTTCCTTTTCCAGAGGACTACAGAAAAACATGGGTTGGTTTGCTGTTGCTCTCTTCGTTTGCACAAGGGGTGCACCACACCCACAAGCTCACCCTGAGCATTTTAAGCTCTCAGTAACAGCAGAGTAAATGCCCCTTCTGCACTGCCAGCTCTGAATAATACCATCACCCTTAGTGGCTCAGCACCCACTTGCTTCTCCGCCTAGCCTAGCGTAAGCAGTGTTGATGTCAGCTCCCCCCAGTGGTTTTTTTTTCTTGTTCAGGTGTTCTGTTGATCTGTGTGGTCAGGGGGAAGGCAGCACTGTTGGGAGGGTGGCAGCAGACAGCAATGACAGCCTTGTTCCGTTGTAGGTGATGGGCATGTGTGGAAACAGTTCGGCTACTTGCAAAATTTTAGGTCATCTTTCACTTGAAACACTGAGATTCAGATTATTCTGTTAATTGCGTTTCTTTCCAATTCCAAATTGCCCAGCATTTTCATCAGTCAGTGTGCTTTTAAACAGCAGGGTAAGTTTGGCTTGGGTGTACGTACCTGAAGCACTAGGGGGGAGTTCATTTGTGAGGCAGAAAATTCTGGTCCAAGAGCCTTTATCTCATGAACATCAGCCAGGAGAGTTTTTATCAAAGGGAGAAGAGTAAGAGTTGGTTTTCCATTTAAACCTCAAATCATGGCTGGGAT
>NW_009954537.1:116971-139129 GCF_000747805.2 Chaetura pelagica | reverse complement strand
TCCCTACAGAGCCATCTGTGAATCTCCCTTCTTCCCTATGTGGTCTGGCAGCTATTTTCAAAAGCCACCAAGGCTTCCTTTTCCAGAGGACTACAGAAAAACATGGGTTGGTTTGCTGTTGCTCTCTTCGTTTGCACAAGGGGTGCACCACACCCACAAGCTCACCCTGAGCATTTTAAGCTCTCAGTAACAGCAGAGTAAATGCCCCTTCTGCACTGCCAGCTCTGAATAATACCATCACCCTTAGTGGCTCAGCACCCACTTGCTTCTCCGCCTAGCCTAGCGGAAGCACTGTTGATGTCAGCTCCCCCCAGTGGTTTTTTTTTCTTGTTCAGGTGTTCTGTTGATCTGTGTGGTCAGGGGGAAGGCAGCACTGTTGGGAGGGTGGCAGCAGACAGCAATGACAGCCTTGTTCCGTTGTAGGTGATGGGCATGTGTGGAAACAGTTCGGCTACTTGCAAAATTTTAGGTCATCTTTCACTTGAAACACTGAGATTCAGATTATTCTGTTAATTGCGTTTCTTTCCAATTCCAAATTGCCCAGCATTTTCATCAGTCAGTGTGCTTTTAAACAGCAGGGTAAGTTTGGCTTGGGTGTACGTACCTGAAGCACTAGGGGGGAGTTCATTTGTGAGGCAGAAAATTTTGGTCCAAGAGCCTTTATCTCATGAACATCAGCCAGGAGAGTTTTTATCAAAGGGAGAAGAGTAAGAGTTGGTTTTCCATTTAAACCTCAAATCATGGCTGGGATTTGAGAGAAGGGAGGAGGAGGTGCTGCCTAGATTCATGATCAGCTAATTACTCTTGTTGCATATATTTCTGTGAACCTTCTCAAGCTGACTATCACATTTATACTGCAGGACCAATTGACAAGAACAGAGTGTTACCACTCTCACTTCAGCAAGCTGTGTTTCTCATTACTTTATTCTATGGGTTTCTTGCCTTCCCAAATCAAATAGCAATTAGCTTTTTAATTACTAGTATACCAATGGAGCCAAAGTAGATGGCTGTGGGTGTTTGAGAAACAGCCAATTAACTGCTTCAGCTTTCTAGATTTACATAATCTTGTGTCTTTACAGTAGCTGCTTAATGTCATCATTTCAGTCCAATGCCACTAAAGGAGTGGCATTGTTGATGGAACTGACATTGTCTACACATGCTGGCTGATAAAAAAAGTCTGACTGACAGCTGGAGAAAGATGATAAAGGTTGTTGGTTTTAATCCTTCTGCCGTGAACTTCTGTCTCATGGAATGAGCACAGTTGCAGTTCTGTGGGTGCATTAACAAAAACAAACCCCAAAGCTAGGCAGAATGATGAATGGCCTCTTGTGATTGCTTGCATTCACTGCACATATTTTTCTGAAGCACACCCTTTGCATGACATTAGTCACACAAACAAACCAAACTACTAAAACAGCTTTGCCTTCCTCTGTCAGAAATACTATCACCAGCTGTAGCCTTAAATATCACCTGCTAACATGGTTTTAAATTACTTTCTTTGTTACTATAAAGCCTTGTTTTCCCTGTCTTCAATAGAATAGAACTGTTTTCAGACAACAGTGAGTATTTTATGAAGTAGCCAATTGAAGTTAACTAGAAGGGATGGGGAGAAGTGCAGGGTTTATCAAGGTTGCTTCTAAGCAGAGCTTCTTCCATCTAGCCCATTTTTCTATCATGCTTGATTTGAAGTTTGTCATGGAGATGGTAAGAGTAGAATGCTGATGCAGTCCAGTTTTTTTATCTGATGTGAGGAGCTGACCACTAACCTTCCAAGAAGTGTGGGGAGTTTTTGAAGTCACAACATTACTATAGCAAGGAGCAGAGAAAAACTCTACTAGCTGAGTTATCTTGCAGTGATCAGGCTACAAGAGAGAATGAAGCATGGGGCCTATGCTTGGCAGGAATAGTTTGTCCTGTGGGTAGCTGATACTTGGAAGCCTGGACCTCTGCAAACTCCTTTTCTGCCCTCCAAAGAAAAATGGATCTTGAGTTTCATTAAACAATCTAAGGTTTCAAGCATTCCTACCTGTACAACAGCTTTTCTTTTCCATTAAATATTTTCTGGTAGAGGCTTGTCACTTTAGCTCCCTCCTTTAAATATGAAAATACTGTTACCTATGTCAAGAGAGTATTTCTGATATTGTCAGGGCCACTGAAGGACTGTTTTCACAAACTCATTTTCCTTTGGCTGGGCCTATTTATGGTCAGTTTGTTTTTTATCTCTCCTGAAAGAAAGAAAATTCTTACACTGCTGTGAACTGATCACTTGTAACTGTTCACTTAGAGAATACAGAAGCTCATAGCTAAGACCAGTACCATCCCTTTATTTTCCTGCAAATTTGGATGAAAAATGGATGAAGAGTGGCTGAGGGAGCTGGGTCTATTTACTGAAAGGAAAAGGAGGCTGAGGGGAGACCTCATTGCTCTCTACAACTACCTGGGGGGACATTATAGAGAGGTAGGTGTTGGTCTCTTCTCACGAGTAAGTAGTGATAGGCCTAAAGATACACTAGAGGAGATTTAGGCTGGATGTTAGGATTTTTTTTTCTCTGAAAGGGTTGTCAAGCATTGGAACAGGCTGCCCACAGAGGTGGTTGAGTCACCATCCCTGATGTGTTTGAAAGTCATGTAGATGTGGTGCTTGGGGATATGGTTTAGGGGTGAATGTGGTAAGAGCAGGGTTAATAGTTGGACTTGATGATCTTAAAGGTCTTTTCCAACCTAAATGATTCTATGTATCCATAGCACACTTGTTTTTTTGCTTTTATCTTAGCTTTAATAATGATAATACATTCCCTTATGTTTGTGCTGTTTGCGTATGCTGAAATTATGAAGTGTTTGTGAGGTAAAAATCTCTCAGGAAGGGATTTTGTCTCAGTATCAATCAAGCAAGTTGTTCCATAGGTGAAGTCCCAGCAGTCTGATTTCCTTTGCATTCATGATCTTTGCCTTTTTCTTTGCTCAGTAACCACAGCTTCTCTATTTTGACTCTCTGAGCCCTGGTGTTGGGTAGGAAACAGCCAGGCTGTGTCTGGTACCTTCAGGGACACTTGCAAATTGGCTGGTGAGCAAGGACACAGACCAGCTGGCTGGTGATGGAAGAGCAGTGTGGAGCAGTGGTGGGAAGGCAGCGTGTCTGTCATCACAGCCAGAAGTGGTGCTCTCTGGTGGGACTTACAGAGGGACTGTTGTAGGTTCAAGAGCCATTTGTGGAGAGCCATCCTTTGCCATGTCTCCTTCCACTGAAGTATTTTGATATAGCTCTTAGTATGTCTATCTGACTCTCCTGGCCTGTACTGAAGGGGGAGCTACCTTCTGCTGCTGGCCTAAGATCAGGCATGTTTTAGCTCAAGAACTCATTGTTTTCTGCCACAGACTGGTGCTGCCAGCTCAGCTGCTGGTATGAGGGCCACATCCCCAACATCCTCCTTCTTAAGGGGAAAAAAAACAACACAACCCAAACTTCAGGATTTCATTCAGAGAAAAATGCCCTGAATTTAATAAGAAATACCAAGTCAATAACATGGCAAGAGCTGTTTCAGAGCCTGCAGAATGCCTGACAGCAGATCAGATCCCAGCAGTGCTGAGAGTGAATGAGAAACTCAGGGCTACTCCTGCTGCCTTTACAGCTAACTGGGAAATAATCTGAAATCTTGCTTTCACTTCATTGTTTTCCTTCCTCTATTTGAATCAATATGGAGAAGGACTCTGTGGAGTATTGTATGGCAGTGGAGACAGTAGATCTGCAGGGCTGAAGGGAAGTGCTGTAGTGCCTTTGGAAATAAAATGAATAATTACACCCATCCATATGTGGCCTTCAGTGTCTAATTCTCCGTGGCCTCAAAAAAGGTGAAGTTCTTTGGGGGCTGCCCTGCTGGAGAGCAGGGTAGGAGAAAGGCACCTGGGGGTCCTGGTGGACAGGAGGATGCCCATGAGCCAGCAATGTGCCCTTGTGGCCAAGAAGGCCAATGGCATCCTGAGGTGCATTAGAAAGGGGGTGGTTAGTCGGACAAGAGAGGTTCTCCTCCCCCTCTATTCTGCCTTGGTGAGGTCACATCTGGAGTATTGTGTCCAGTTCTGGGGCCCTCAGTTCCAGAAGGACAGGGAACTGCTTGAAAGAGTCCAGAGCAGAGCCACAGAGATGATGGAGTGGAACATCTCCCTTATGAGGAAAGGCTGAGGGAGCTGGGTCTCTTGAGCTTGGAGAAGAGGAGACTGAGGGGTGACCTCATCAGTGTTTACAAATATGTTAAGGGTGTCAGGAGGATGGAGCCAGGCTTTGTTCAGTGATGACCAGTGATAGGACAAGGGGAAATGAGTGCAAACTGGAACATAGGAGGTTCTGTGTGAGTATCAGGAAGAAATTCTTCCCTGTGAGAGTGACAAAGCCCTGGGACAGGCTGCTGAGAGAGGCTGTGGAGTCTCCTCTGGAGACATTCAAACCCACCTGGACACGTTCCTGTGTGATGTGCTCTGGGTGACCCTGCTCTGGCAGGGGGGGTGGACTTGGTGATCTTTCAAGGTCCCTTCCAACCCCTGGGATTCTGTGATTCTTGATCAGTCCTTCCTCCTCAAACCATGGAATGAAAAAAATCTCTTGCTTGTTGCTGTTTTTTGCTTGTTTGTGTTTTTTTCCCTGCAAATGTAGGACCAAATCAAAAGCTGTTCTAAAATGGTGGAGATGCTGAACACAAAGGAATTCTTGCTGCCTGTGCCACTTCTGAATTTTGTCCAGGGACTGATTTCATGAGAAAACTGAAAGAAGACTTTGTGTGTGTTAACAGCAGTGCAGAATAAATCTGTGTTTTAGTTCAGACTGCTCACCAGAAAGTGACATTTATATAACAATCTTCCAGTAGGTGTGTTATGTTTTACTAGAAGCCAGTTCAAATAAAGCTTATGTAATTTATAATGGCCTATTCCACAACACTTGCTAGGTTGAAAAGAGCCAACTAATAAAGACATATTGACTTACAGAATTACTTAGGGGGCTAATAACCCTTTGAGCATGTGGGTCTGGGTTTAATAAACTTCAGGTCTGCTTTTTGTTCATTTAAACAGGAAGGATCTGATATTGAGAATGGCTGAGCACTCAGAATTGCTGCTAAAATCGATGGCATGCGTTCAACACCTTGGAAAACCAACTCCTAAATCAATGTCAATTAGTTCTGAAGTCAAACTAGTTGAGCTGAGGAGACTGAGAAAGCTCAGGGGATTCTTAACTGGGCATATGGAAACTCTTAAGTCCAATTATGGGTGATAGCCTTCTTGCTATCACCTCTGGGAGTCTGGCTGGAAAATAGGTTCAGGTCTGTCTCTGCTTCTCACTACCCTCTGCCCCTCAAGTGGAAATTTTAAAAATATATTTTAACCAAAACCTTGACTTTCTGCTGAAATAAAAAGAGCAGGACATAATTTGACAATTTGTAATAGTAATTCCCAAGCGCTTAATACCGAAAGGAAACAGCAATTATGGGGTTTTCAGTGAATGAGTGTCCACTTCATGGAGAAAAAAATTGTTTAGTGGTTGGCTCTGTGTCGTGTTCTTACACAGAAAACATTTAAAACTAAGGGGCTGATGGACTACAGTTACAGGACTCCTTTCTCACAGAACTGCTCCTTTGCAGATGGGGTTGAGACACGTTTGTCAACGGGGAGTTTTTGTTTGTTCAGTGCCAAACCTGCCCTAATAAGTTCTGCCAGCTTCAGCCCACATCTGCATGCTTGTTTCCTCCTTGCTTACACACGTGTTCATGGACACACATGTGTATCCATCAGGAACACTCAGGAGCATCCCAGGCACCTAACTAACCTTTCTGGGATACAGGGCTTTCTCGAGAGCTTCATGAAGCTCCAGGAGAAGTCTCTATTTCCACAGTAATATGTGTTTCCTCAAGGTGTCTTTGTCTGAGTAGCATTGCTTGGTTTGGTCCTAAAGTTTTCTTACCCCTCATTAACTGTTTTGTTTGTTAGATATGTCACTGAAACAATCTGCTGGCAATGAGGAGCTGTGAGGGAGTGCAGAGAGATCTGTTTGCATTGATTGGGCAAATCCTGCAGCATTTTCCATTTCTTGGTTAGCTCACCCTTGATCTTCCTCCTGAGTCACTGGCACCTCTGAGGCCTTGGCAGGCCAGGAGGTACCTGGTGGTTGGTGCTGTCAAACCCATCCATCACCTGTTGTAAAATGATGGAAAGAGTGGAAAAGGCTGCTCCTTGCCTTGGCAGCAGGCCAGCACTTTCCTGTCTCCATCCATTTCATTACAGGTTTCTGAAGTCAACCCTGAGCGTGGTGTAGCTTCCATTTCTACTGTCAAGCTGTCAAATATTGTCCAACTTCAGCACGGCTGTAGCACAGCGTTGTCTTCAGCCCTTAGGACAATAGCACCAAATGGCCCATGGCTGGATGTCATCTGAAGGGCTGGGGCTGCTGAGGTGGCTCGGGCAGCCTTTCCTCAGACATCTCTCCCAAAAACACCATGTTCACTGGGGCATGAGCATGGCCAAGCAGCCACGGGCTGAGGGCTAGAGAGGAGCTGGGGGGAAAGGGGAAGGAAGGAGGTAGGAGCAAGCACAGGCACCCACTGCCAGGTGAATCACTGCTCCTTTTGCTTCTGCAGTGTGGTGAGGGCCAAGACCGAGGGGCCTTGTCAGCTGGTGAGCAGTTTAAGCAGTGAGTTTTGTGTGATTGCTCTTGATCATTTTTCCAACCACACTGAAAGCTGCATCGTATGGAAGTGGAAATCAGGAGGGGTTGTCAGTGTAACTGCACGAACAGGCAGCTGCATGGGCAAATTCTTCCAAGTTCAAACTCAGCTTGTGTTATGGAGAATGCGTTTTTACCAGTGTAGCTTTGGCTGAAAGGGGAAGGTAGCACAGAAGTTTGTGGTTTCACACCCACTGGTGTGTTCTTTGGGGTTTGTATGTGCAGACGGTGGGTCTGCAATGCGGTGCTGTTGCCCGGGGGGTGACCTGCCGCTCCCCTGCCTTCCTTTTCAGCAGCAGAGCAAGCCTGAAGGCAGTAGCCCCTTGCATGTGGTGCTGCAACAGCATGTTCCTTTGTGGACCATGATGGTCTGAGCCCTGCTCCTCACCTGAGGGCTGGAGACTGGCTGTGGCCAGGCAACATCTGCTGGAACATCTTTGCAGAGTCACTGTGCAAGGACTCAGTGCCTACAGCCCCTCTGGGTGCACCTCAGCAGGACAGTGACCGTGTGGCCTGGCCTGTCTATGACACCCAGAGATCAAGGCTGCCTCGTGCACTCCCATCCATGCAGTCTTGAAGGAACAAGTGTCCTGGGTCCTTCTGGACCCAGTGGGAGGTGGGTGACCCTGACCCTGTGGCCCTGTGACCTTGGGGATCATTCTGTTCAGTCACGTTTCTTTAATAAAACTACTAACCAGAAGAACAGCTGTTGGGATTCAGTCTCACAACCCTACGTTAAAAACCATGTTGGCAAGTTTGACCTGGCCTGCTTACCCTTGGTCTGGTTTTACTGTGTCAGAGGTAATTATCTGGCAAAGAAAAACTAAGCATCTGGTGGTATTTCAGGGAGAAACAACCAGCTCAGAACATGAACCACAGAAAATATTGGTCTTGTCTCATTTTCAAAGTCCTCTCTCCTCGCAGTTCATCGGAGTTTTTTGCTTTCATGAGAAATGTTGGATCTGGATTTAATGGGGATTTCTGAATTTGTGAAATGCATACTGGAAGTGCTCCTGTGGTCAGCAAGGGTTCTTACAACCATATTTCATGTATGAGGAGGAAGAAGGAAGATTTCCACCATACGTGCAGGAATATTTCTCAACGAAGGAGTTTCCCCATCCGCGTTGCCAGCATGAAAGTCTCTTCAGAGGATGTCAGCTTGGGGCTCCACCACACATCTGCTTCTGCTCCCTGCTGTCAGGAAAGACAGATACTTAAGCATATTTAATACACCCTCTAGTACTTGCTGCTCTTGTTCTGTTAACTTTCATTCCTGAAGTACTTGCAGGCCCCAGGCAAACCCAGGAACCCAGCTGTGCCACGGTTGCTCTGAAAGCAGAAGAAAAAGATAATCTTTCTCTGAGGAGGCTGTGGCTGAGGATATCTCTTTCAAACCTACAGAAGGGAGCTTGAGATTCTGAAATGGGAGTCTGTGGCGGGTTAACTGACTTCTGTTTCCTGGACTAATGCCTGGGATCAAAATGTCCACACTGCTTTTAGGATGAAGTGACTGCTGCTGGTCTGGCCTTGAGGATGCTGAGCCATGCCCTGGCTGCTACATCAGGGTGTTCCAAGGAGAGCTGGGTCTGGAGCTGGTTGTCTGCAAGAGGTTACTGAGTAGGATGAGACTCTTCAGCAGGGAAAAGAAATATCTGAAAGGATACAGGATAGAGGTTTACAAACCCAGTACTGGCACAGAGAGAGTGGGTGGGAATCAACTATTCACCATTTACTAACTTAGAGCTAACTGAGAGTAAAATAGGCAATAGGAAAAAAGTGCTTGAGATCCTCAGCTGAAAAGAGGTCAAATCCTTGATGATCAAGCAAAACTGAAATCCACTCAGATGAGGCCTGAGCAAGCAGGGTAGGGCTCCTTGTCCTGTCTTTGGGACTCGGTGCCTGGGGTCATTCTAGACCTGCTCTGGATTTACTGAAGGGCACCACTTTTTGACATCTGCCCTATGAAGGGTAGGAATTCTTAGCAGTGACTGCTGGTGGTGGGAAGGAGGTGTCAAGGGACCCCTCTATGTCTTCTCTGATTCCTATGCTCTGTCCTCAAGCACTCCTTGATGGCTATGATCAATACCAGGATACCAGGATGGATGGACCTCTAGTCTGAACCCTGAGGGGCTCTTCTGTCAACATTAGAAGAAGCAAAATGGAAGCCTTCCTGCTGAGGAGTGCAGCAGCCTGGGCAGCAGGCTGACAGGAGCACATGGATCCAGAAGAGTGAGGGGAATTCACCAGCCGGACACTGGTGCTGACTTCATGTTGTGGATAAACAGTTCCCTATTTTTCCTGAGGGTGTGCTGCTTTACTCCTGGCCAATAATATGGGAATGAAGAAAAAGAAAAATCAATATTCCACACACAGACACAGTCCAGTTCTTATGAATGAGGTTGATAACTGAAAAAAACCCAAAACACACCCAAACCCCAAACAAACAAACAAAAAACTGAGGCTACCTGCTTCAGGAAGCATAAACCTCTATTTCTGAGCTAGCACTGAAGTAGAGCTTCTGGGACCTACCTGTGTTGGTTCCTCATCCTCATGCTAGGAGTAGGTGTATACCCCTGGTGGAATGAGCCAAGCTGGCCTCCAGAGGGGTGCAGAGGAGCCCCTGTCTTTCCCCATCAGGCCAGGAGACACACTAAATTGAACAGGTGTGGGGTCCTGGGATGTCTGGTACAGCAAAGACCCCTTTTGACCAGCAGGTTTTCTCCCAGGCTGTGCCCAGCCCTGGATTCTGGCCACCAGGCTGGTGCCATGTCCTCTGAGAGGAGCTGGAGGGGAAGAAGGCCAGCCTGGCTGAACAGAGAGCTTTGGTTGGAACTCAGGAAATGAAGGAGTTTTTGGCCTTTGGAAGGAAGGACAGGCAGCTGAGAGAGATTACTGTTAGGCTGTGCAGGGAGAAAATTAAAAGGGCCAAAGCCCAATCATAGCTTATAATCTAGCTACTCCCATAAAAGACAATGAAAAAAGATACATCTTTCTATAAATACAGAAGCAGCAAAAGGAGAATCTCCACCCTTTATTGGATGCATGGGGAAACAGTGACAAAGGATGAAGAAAAGGCTGAGGGACTTAATTAATGCCTTCTTTGCCTCAAACTTCAGTAGTAAGACCAATTGTTTGCTGGGAACCTAGCCCCCTGAGCTTGAAGACACACATGGGGAGCAGAATGGAGCCCTCATCATCCAAGGGTGATGGTTAACCACCTGTTATACGACTTAGACACACACAAGTCTATGGGGCTGGATGGGATCCACCTAAGTGTTCTGAGGGACCTGGCTGAAGTGCTCACTGAGCCACTTCCCATCATTTGCCAGCAGTTCTGGCTAACCAGGGAGGTCCCAACTGACTGGAAGTTGGAAAATGTACATAAAGGGCAGGAGGGAAGGTCCTGTAGGCTTGTCAGTCTGACCTCACTGCTGGGGAAGGTTATGGAGCTGATTATCTTGGGTGCCATCACAAGGCAATCAGGCCCAGTCAGCTTGGGTTCATGAAAGGCAGGTCCTGCTTGATTAACTTCATCTCCTTCTATGACAAGGTGGCCTGCTTAGTGGATGAGGGAAAGGCTGTCAGTGTTGTCTACCCAGACCTCAGTAAAGCTTTTGACACGGTTTCCCACAGCATTCTCATGGAGAAACTGGCTGCTCAGGGCTTGGATGGGTGTGTGCTTCACTGGGTAAAGCACTGGCTGGATGGCTGGGCCCAGAGAGCTATAGGGAATGGAGCTCAGTCCAGCTGGTGGCCAGTCACAAGTGGTGCTCCCCAGGGCTCTGTGCTGGGGCCAGTTCTCTTTAGTATCTTTAGCAGTGACCTGGCTGAGGGGATCCTGAGCACCCTCAGTAAGTCTGCAGATGACACCAAATTGGGTGGGAGTGCTGATCTGCTTGAGGGCAGGAAGGCTCTGCAGAGGGATCTGGACAGGCTGGATGGATGGGCCAAGGGCAATTGTATGAGGTTCAAGAAGGCCAAGTGCTGGGTCCTGCACTTGGGTCACAACAACCCCATGCAAAGCTACAGGCTTGGGGAGGAGTGGCTGGAGAGCTGCCTTGAAGAGAAAGACCTCTCAGGTGGTTTAGACCACAAGACCTCTGGAGAGGCATGACACCAAAGATGCAAAAGCATTCAGTTCTGGCATGATGCTGACCATACTAGGACAGTGGGAATCTTACCACTCATGTCAGAGGGCTCAGAGTTATGCCAGCTTTGACCATGTGTGGACATCTTAGCCGTGGGGTCTGAACAAGAAGGAAAGCCCCAGTGGAACAATATTCACGTATAGATGGCTTTGGGTGGGTCTACACATGGTGGCCACTGTGCATGGATGATGAAAAGTCATGTTATTCCTTTCCCTTCTTTCCTAGAGGTTATGCTCATGATCCAGGGAGAACAGTTCCACAAAGCAGAATGTAGCTGAAAGGAAATACACCAGACACATCAAAACCAACGCATTTAATAAAATAAAACCATTTTTTTTTCCCCTTCCCTAAAAGTTGTGTTAAAAAGATGTAAATATACATTGGTTCAAAACAGATAGAAAGGTCCTTGTTCTGGGGTTACGTCATCAGTTTTCAATTAGACAAATGTATTTGAGGGATTGGACTGAATAGGCCAGGCAAGCTTTTTCTCCTTTGCCTCTCTGTTAAAAGCATCATAGATGGAATCTTTGGTGACAGTTTTGGCTGGAGCTGGGATTTCTGCAATCCCAACATGGTTTTTTTTGGCTATCCTGGAACTGGTGGTGATAGTGTATGCGTTGCTTCTGTAGCATTTCATGGCAGACATACAAAAAGTTTCTTTCATCCCTCTTCTGAAGTTTGCATTATACAGGGAGTAGAGGGTTGGCTTAGAGGCTGAAGAACTAAAAGAAATCCAGGTGATGGCCAGGAAAACCAGGGAGCTCTTTCTGTAGTCTGTTTCCTGTGGGTGCCAGAGCTGTACCACATAGAAAGGGAGCCAGGACAGGAGAAACAATGAGTTTAGCATTAAGAACATCTTGACAGTTTTCACCTTTGTTCTTGGAACAATGTTCGTTGTCCTCCTGACAGTCCTGCCATCGGTGCCTATTCTCCAAATGTACTTGATGACCTTCTGGTAGAAGAGGATGATGAGGATGGATGGGATCAGAAACACCACCAAGAGCTGGATAATACTGTAGGCAGCTCCTTCCCAGGAGCTGGGGAGAAAAAAGTTGCAATGGTCCTCGCTGCTGGAGCCATAGAAGAAGAAAGCTGGTGATGCAAATGCAGCATCAAACAGCCAGGAGGCCAGAATCATTTTCTTGGCTTTCTCCCTGGACACTTTGAAGCTCAGGGGGTAGACAATCGTGTAGAATCGATCCACACATATAGAGAGGAGCACATATATCTGGACTCCAGGGGTGAGGTACTGAATGTACCTCACCAGCTTGCACATCCCGCTCCCCAGTGCCCACCTGCCCCAGGTAAACTGGAGCAGCACGAAGGGCGTGCTGGCCACACTGCTGAGAAGGTCTGCACAAGCCATGGAGACAACAAAGTAGTTGGTGGTGGATTGTGTCCTCCTGCTCCTGTGGATCACTAAGCAAACCAGGGAGTTTCCAAGGACAGAAACCAGCCACAGGGCTCCCAAAACCATGCTGGCTGCTGCAATCTCCCCTGGCCTCAGTTCATACTGCAAGACAGTGTGGTTCCTGCTTGAGCTGGGTCCTGTGGGTGACTCTGTGCTCTCATAGGCAGCAGGAGGAATGGAGGTTTCAGGGTTGCTCTTGTTCTGCAGCAGGAGCAACAGGGTAGGGAGCAGAAAAGGACCACTGCTGTTATCCATGCTGTGGGCAAACGTGGCCACCTCTTGTGCTCAGGCTGCCTCAAGAGAAAAGAGAAAAGGTTACCTTTAGCAAGTAGGTATCAAAAACTTACCTGAACCAATGAAAGATAATTTGAAGTGGTATACACATCTTTAAAAGTAGTAGATTTCAGAGAAATGGTCAGAAATATATGTTGAGACTGTCTGGTATAGCAGAGGTCATTGAGTTTCATGGTGATTGTTATGAATGGCCTGTTTGAGGACAGGCATTTCTGTCTTCTGAAAGATAAATGTCTGCTTTTTAGACTGTTGGGTTTTTTTACCTGCATGTATTCTAGTGTGACCTCTGCCTTTGTGGGCTAAGCACTGAAATACTGCTTCTGGGATCTAGCTGTAGGCAGTCCTTAGTGACAGTCATGGTGCACACGATGGTGTGTGGTAGCTATGACCTCCTGTTTGAAAGAGATCTAGTCAGATGGCTGACTTGATCCAAGCTGATCACAGAGATAAAAAGGAATAATACTAGTTAGTTGTGGTTCTGCAGATACAAACACCATGCTGGAGGCTAATGCTCCAAAAAGTGTCCTTTCAATCATGGTTGTGATATGCAAAGCCTCTTATTCAAAATAGAAAGTCTTTTCCTGTGGGTATATTGTGTGAATGCTGAACTCCAGAGTATTGATACTGTGCAAGATAAATCAGAATTCAGTTAATGGCCAGAAGAAGATCATAAAGTTCATCCCAGAAGCCAAATGGGCAAGTTTAAAAAGCCACCACCATCCTCCTCAGCTTTCCAAGTGATCCAAATTTCCAGCTTTGCTTTCTGAGGTTTTTTTCAGTGTTTTGCTCCTGCTTTTTGTTCTGCCTACTCTAGCTCTGCATCCACCACCAATTACTTTCTCCTTGTCTGCCCACACAGAGTGCAGCCTGAAAGTGCAAAGCTACTAGATAGACCTGGAATCTTGCTCCTTGCACTGTTTTGTGTGTCATCTCCAGTTAATGCAACACAAAACAGTCAGATGTGGAAGAGGATAAGCTGTATTAATGGCTTGGTGCAGTTTGGGTATGGTGGAGATTTTTTTTCCCCTCTGGCTTTTGAGGCCCCGTATTCATAAGCTGCACTTAATATAACACTGTGTTTTGCATGAACAGGCTGGATGTACAACCAGCTGGACAGCAGAGGCATAAATTTAGCATCCTTGAAAATGCAGAGAGTGTGTTGGAGAGCAGCAGGGCACAGCTGCACGGGCACAGCCAGCCTGGGCAGCCCCAGCAGGGCTGCTTCTCCTCCTCCTCCTCCTGCACTCCTCACACCATGCCCAGCTGCTGTCTCTGCATCATCAGGAAGTGGGTCAGTGCCTGAGTCACTCCCAGAGCAGCTGGCCTTCCTCAGCAGCTTTTGCCTGCAGGTCAAGTCTGAGAGCTGAGAAAACACCTCAGGTGAGGTTGGGCTCCTGGCTGAAGCACGAGGCCAGTAACGACTGGGTTTGTTTCAGTGGGGTGTGTTAAACAAGGGATTTTGCATGGCACCCACCATAACACTCACAGACAGACCTAGAAGTGGGTGTTGTGGTGGTCAAGTTGCCAGCTGCCTGCAAGAGGCACCCAGATATCATCCACCTTCTGCTGGAGGGCCACGGGTGCACCCTAACCTGGCCTTTGCTTCCCCCTCGTCCTCACTTGCCTTCCCTCATAATTTTCTCAGTGGCCTTGCCTGGCAGATGATTCCTGCTTTCTCAGACAGTTCCTGCTTGCTTTTCCCCACCCTCTGTCAGATGGATCTGCTCCCCTGGAGATGTCCTGCCACCATCAGCTGTCTGCAGGGTATTTGGGCTTCTGTTTCTGGCAGAGCAGAGGACACACAGACAGTCCAATTACATGTTAGAATTATCTATAATAGAATAATACGTGTGGAGCACATTAACCAGACAGAAAATAACATTGTGGACTAATTTTCTTCCTTAAGTTCCCTTCTTGCCCTACAGCAGTATGGGTCATTTGAAGATAGCCAGCTGTACAAATTAAGCTCCATAGAAGAATAACCAGATGAAGCTTCTTGACCAATACTGAAGACTGGTGGAAGTCAGGTTCAGGAATGAAATTACCTTCCTAAACTATTAAAATATGCAGGCTCTAACACTGCTCTAGGGCCCTTTCTCCTGGTGAGCCAAATCTGCTGTCTGTGTCTGTTCAGACCTGAGATGTTTAGTTAAGCAGGCAGGTAAACCCAAAAATAGTCCCAGAGTTGTAGCACTCAAATAGCATTTATTTTTTTTAACCTGTTGCATTTTGCCTGAAGGTCAGCCCAGCCTCCATGCCTTTGAGAAGACAGGAATTCAGCAGCCCCAGAAAAGGTGTAACACCCTCAGAAGCATGTGTGGAGAGCTAACCAGTGGGTGCCTACGAAGGCAGCAGAATGGCCAGAGATGTATCCAGCTCTTGTGTTGGAGCTTTGCTAACAGAGGAAGCAGCACCTGAATGGGAGAAACCTTCCTATTTGCCACTCTTCACCAGAGGCCATATAAGTCATAGAATCACAGAATGCCAGGTTGGAAGGGACCTCAAGGATCACCTGGTCCAACTTTTTTAGGCAATACTATAGTTCATATGAGGTGGCTCAGCACCCTGTCAAGCTGAACTTAGAACTGTCCAATGTGGGGGAATCTACCACTTCCCTTGGGAGACTATTCCAATGTTTGATTGTCCTCATGGTGAAAAGTTTACCACTTCTGCCCAATAGGAATCTCCCGAGGAGCAGCTTTTGCCCATTACCTTTCTCCATCTCCTTGGCAGCCACCCTTCAAGTACTGGGACATGATGATAAGGTCTCCCCTAAGCCTTCTCTTCTCAAGGCTGAACAAACCCAGTTTGCTCAGCCTCTCCTCATACAGCAGGTCCTCCAGTCCTCTGATCATCCTTGTGGCCCTTCTCTGGACCCTCTCCAGCCTGTCCCTATCCTTTCTGTAGAGCAGGGACCAGAACTGAACTGAACTCCAGGTGTGGTCTGACAAGCGCTGAGTAGAGCAGGATGATGACTTCTTGATCTCTGCTGGCGATGCCCTTGGTGATGCAGCCCAGCATCCTGTTGGCTTTCTTTGCCACTGCAACACACTCTTCACTCCTGTTGGGCCTGTTATCCACCAAGACCCCCAGGTCCCTTTCCACAGGGCTGCCCTCCAGCCAGGTTGATCCAAGTCTGGACTGCACTGCTGGGTTACATGTTCCCAGGTGGAAGACCTTACACTTACCATCAAAGAGGGATTTCCTGATGCCACAGTTCCTGTTCTATGGACATAAATTTGCAGTTGGAAGGCCCAAATGCTCCATTTTCAGGGATATCCCTTTGGGTTGATAGCAAAGGAAACACATTCTTGATGACTGTCCCAAACAGATCTGGTACTCAGAGAAGAATTATTTGAGCCACAAGAACTTCATAAAATCACTGTCACACCTGCTTTGCTGTTGCACAAAGCCCATGTGGCATAGTTGCTTTGTATTTGCATGTTTACTGCCCTGTCTAGAAACGTAGTGTCCATTGTAATTTGGAAGAGTAAAACCTAATGAGATTTGCAAAAGAACACAATAAATGGCTTTTTGAATGTTTAATCAAAATAACAAACATTTTATCTCCCAACCACTGTTTTTCAGGGTTAAAAAGGTAGCTAAAAGAAATGGATCATTGTGCATTGCTTAACCTAACACTAGCAGAGGGGTCTTTCTGTTCAAGATATTTCACATCTTTCAATCATAGCTGCAAAACACCAGGCAAGCTTTGGGCCAGCAAATTGCTTCAAAAGCATGAAGCTGATCATGTACTCCATGATCATGTACTCTGTCTGAAGAATATCTCAGGAATAGCTGCCAGACAGGAAGAGAAATACTTTCTCTAACTGAGTTTAATCAACAGTAGAAGTGGGAGTAAATTGAATCAGAATGGGGGGGGGAGCTTTTGTCTGGGTGTAAGGTGCTAGGAGGTGACATTCATCTCTGCCTACATTCACATTAACTACCCTGGGTATGCATTGCCTCACTGTAATCAGCTTTATATAGAAGAGCACAGAGTCTTTTATCCTCTCTCTCTTTCTGGCTGTGTGCATGCTGAGGCCATTTAGTGCTTCTGCTTCCAGTGGAGGAATGCGGATGCACATGCTTTTGTAAGCACACAGGTTCTCTGCCAGTTCTTTTCTCTGCTCATAAAAACACTCAGCTATTTGCCCTGTTCCACTTACAAAGGCTTTTCTATTCTCTGGGCAGCTCTTCTGAGCAAAGCTTGAAAATCTCTTGAGATTGAAGTGTGTTCTTCCTCACTCTCTGCATTCCAGTGCATGGGGATAGAAAACATCTGCCCCTCTTTTAGCAGGAGAATAAAATGTTTTGAATGCAATCAAACTTTGGAGATCCATGCCCAAATTTCATAGCCTGCTGCCTGCTCCTTGGCTCTACACAGTTGATGGAGATTCCTGTTCTGCAGCATGGGTAGCTAAAGATAACTTCACTAGAAGTGGGGATAGGCTGTTTCTTGGATAAAGTAGCTCAACTTACAGTAAATCTTCTGAATTACACTGATGGTGTAAATCAATATATGTTCTTGAACCTTACATCAGCATCTGGGAGCCTCGTTTGTGTTACTGGGTGAGGTCATGAGAGCAGGAAATATGCATGGAATCAGATAAATGAAGGAAATGTTCTTAATCTCCAGCACGTCTCAAGAATATATGTTATATTTGGCTACTGCATGAGCATGAATTTAAACATGATCTTTCTGCTGTATGCTTGAGGAAATTAAGGGCAGGTAGAGAGCCTCTTCACCATCAGACTTTGTTGACTCTTCATGTTCTTGCCTGACTGTTTTAGCAAAGTATTAAAGCTGAGAACAAGGATACAGTACTGCAACACGTGCTGGGATTTTGGCTAATTTGTATTTCTTATACTGGTTGCCCAAGGAATAATCTGTTTTCAGCTTTATCCTTTCAACTGAGCTGAGTAAGTGGTGAGCCATGTAGTAACTACCTAGACCCTAGGGTCCATCTATTGCTTCTGGGTCTATCAGCTCACAAATGGGGTAACTACACTGTCTGTGGACCTGTAGCACTGGGTCTGAGGCCTGGCCTGGGGCATATTCATTAGGGCATGATTCTGACTGACATTCAGGGTTCCAAACCATCCTTAAGGCTCAAGTTTCTGCATATTGGCTGAGTGTCCTTAAGAGGTGGTACCAGCCCTTGAAGCTCTTCATGGTGTTAAAGGTTCAGGTATCAAGGGCTTTTTTCCTGCATCTGAGGTAAATGCATTTTTCTCATGTATTTACAGTGGGTTAAGACTGACACACAGGCAGTTTCTATAGGTCTATTAACAGGAGGTGAGTTGTTGAGACCCAGAAGTTTGTAGATGGATCTGAGCTCTAAGAGTGCACTGATGCTGTTTGTTTTGTTGATGCTTTCCCCTGTTGGCAGTGGAAAGAAGACCTGACAGTAACTGCATATTCCACTTGTACCCAACACCATGCTCTGGCTCAGGGACAGGTAGTGGTAAAATATGAGCCATATTTGTGCTCACCATACCTGGGTAGACACTCTCACCTCATCAGCATCTGCAGAGTGAGGGACCAGGAGTAACTCTCTTCAATCAGGGCTATGCTGGAGGGCACATGGAGTTTTAAACCCTCAGATCTTTAGAGAGGAAGACCTTTCTGAAGAGATAGGCAGGGTCACCTACAGTGTGAAATTAACCCTCCAGTGGCTGTGTGGTAGGGTCATCCATAAGGCCCAGAGGTGACTGAGCCTTCCTTCCACAGACCTGAGATGTGCCAAAGGAATTGTTGGTTTTGCCATGACCTTTTGACAACCTGATTCTTCCATCTGTCTCTTCTGCTCTTGCCCATGGCCTGGTCTGGGTAATCATAGGGGGCACACCCAGCACAGTGCTCTGGCTACTTCCTCATGAGCATAATAATAAGTGCAACACACTGTTTGCAAACAGGTACACAGTGGTTTTCAGTCTCCTATTATAGAGGTAACTTCCCCAAAGTCAAGATCCACAGAGCTGTAAGTGTCCCAGAGATTTATTCTGTCCTCCTACTGCTGTGAATAGTAGGTAAAACTGTAGATTAGCACTGATCTACAAATGATGGCAGAACCCAGATCTGTGCCTGTTGTGATTGTGAGGGCATGAAAAAGTGGGAGCAAGGAGAAGAAGGACTGACCTAATTTCCAACTGTGCTGTCAAAATAGGTTCCACCTACTGGGGTTGTCCAAGAAGAGTATGGAGAAGCTTGAAATCCACCTTTGCAGGCTGCTTGCCTTCCTTAATGGAGACTGATGCTGTCCTTGGACATGGCTGGGCTGGACCCTTTCCTGATTCAGAGACCAAAAAAATAGATGCTCTCTCCCACACAGTTAATTAAATGTTGGCAATACCAGGCCCTGCCCACAACACAGCACTCTCTTCTGCTAAATGTGAGGCACGCAGAGCTTACCAGGGCTGGTTTGCCATGGTGGGTGTTGACAGATAAGCTGTGGTGAATCTCATACTTGCCTGATTTCTCTGCCCATGCCTTGGAAATTCTCACCCTCTCCCCACCAAGTGTCCTCTCCCCCACAGGGAAAATGTGCCAGCAGATTCAGTGAGGACTTGACAGCTTAGCTCATCCTCTCACTACCATTGAGAGCAACATGTCCTCCTAAGACAACCTTAGAGGGTTTTTTGTTGTTGTTGTTGCTTCTATATGAAAAGGTCGTATAGAAATAATTTTTTTCACATCAAATCTTCTAACAGCTGCTTTCTCAGCACACAAGAAGTTAATATGACCACAGGACTGGGATATGGGAGTGCCTGTTGTATGGCTCCTGACCCTTCCCAGCAAGGTGGATCTAGTGCTCAGATGACAACGTGGGTCACCTGTGCCAGATACAGTGGCCAGAGATTGGAAGATCCCTCCAGGATGACTTATCTGATAGGAGTAAGAGGAAAATACCTGAGTGAGCAGTAGGAAAAGGTTCCCATAGGCCTCCATCAGGGGATATAGCCACTAATGAGAGCTTTTAATAGTCTTCCTATACTAGCTTTGCTGGAGAAGCCAGGAGAGCTGAAGACCATGCCAAGCCCATAGTTAGCCTGGACATGCCTGATGCAGAGACAAGTATTGGAAGGGATGTCTCAGCTGAGCTAGGCTCAGGGAGAACAAAAGCCCCTAAGGCAACATACTGGTTTGCTGATTACCCCTGAACTAGAGAAGTCTTATTGGGCAGGGTGCCAGTTCACAGAATCACAGAATTGTAGAACTGTCAGAGTTGGAAGGGACCTCTAGAGATCATTTGGTCTGACTCCCCTGCTAAAGCAGAATCACCTGGAGCACATTACCCAGGGCTGTATCCAGGGGGGTTTTGAATATCTCCAGAGAAGGGGCCTCCACAACCTCCCTGGGCAGCCTGTTCCACTGCTCTGTCACCCTCACTGTAAAGAAGTTTTTTCATCTTTAAATGGAAATTCCTGTGTTCCAGCTTGTGCCTGTTGCCCCTCATCCTGTCCCTGGGAACTACTGAGAAGAGTCTGGCTCCATCCTCCTTGCACCCACCCTTTAGAAGCATTAATAAGGTCTCCCCTCAGCCTTCTCTTCTCCAGGTTAGAGTCCCAGCTCTCTCAGTCTTCCCTGATAAGAGAGATGCTCCAATCCCTCAGTCATCTTTGTTGCACTCCACTGGACTCTCTCCAGTAGTTCCCTGTCTCTCTCGAACTGGGAAGCCCAGAACCAGGCACAATATTCCAGCTGTGGCCTCACCAGGGCAGAGCAGAGGGGGAGAATGACTCGACCTACTGGCCACACTCTTCCTTATGCCCCCCAGGATTCCATTGGCCTTCTCAGAAGAAGGTTGCAAGGACGTGTTGGTTAGCTGTTGGAGAGAAAGTCTAGGGGAAGATGGAAGCTGCTGAGAATGGAGAAATTCCAAACACACCAAACACACAGAGTCATGCTTTGGTACTGGGAGGACTGGGTTTGTGGTGGGGAGGGGGAGCAGCCTCCACGTGAGGATGTTAGGGGATTCTTCTGCATCGTCTGATTGAAACTGCTCTCTAAATTACTGAAGAGGGTGCCTGGTGGGGCTGCAAAGGAAAATGAAGATGGAGTTTCTGTGGTGTGACCCAGCAGGAGGAGTTGCACTGCACAGCTTTGCAAGCAGGTTTCACAGGAGAACTGCAGGGGGGGGGGGTCACAGCCTGCAAGCTCTACTTTAAGCTGAGGAGCAGAACTCCCCAAACATCTCTGAGATATTAAAATTCTTCCCCTTACTGACTCATCTGCCACCAGCCTATTTTAAAATAAACTCATAAACCAACCCTCCAGCAGTCCATATTTAGACACTCCAATAAAAATCAGCTTTTAAGGATGCCTCTGGGTTGGCACCCAGTTTTTCTGCAAACCAAGCCACTTGTTTAAGTGATTAACAGTGGCTTTAGCAATAATAATAAAAAAAACATCTTCAAGAATCACATGGGAAATTCTTTGCCAGAAAGAACTGGCTATGAAACCTGCCTCATACACAGAAATGGCCTTTTGAAAGCAGAAGGTAGTTTTACTTCTCCATTAGTCTGTGGAGCCAACATGCTGGTTGACATGCTGGCAGCCAGCTGGGTAAATGAAAAAATCTTGCTATGCATTCTTAGAGTAGGTGCCTGATTTGGCAAAATCAGGATAGCCTTCTTGCCTCTGCTGGCTGCATAGAAGCAAAGATTACTCTGCCTGTGGTGTTTCCCAGAGTAGCTGTATCCAGGCACCCACACAGAAAAATGGGAGACAGGGCTTCCAGAAGGGATGATTTCAAATAAATGACTGAAAAATACAAAAGCATCTGTTTTAGTGCAATAACAAAAGGAAGGAAGGAGCTGTTTGAGTGTATCTAGAGAGAAGGAAAAAAAAAACCAAACAGATGAGCAAATTTGTCTGCTCCATTTCAGTAAAAGTAATTTCCTGCTTTCATCAAACTGATCGAGTCAGGGGATTGTTTTAAGACAATTAAGTGGCATCATTGAAAAATAATGAAAATACACAGAAAGAATGTAGATTTGTGCAGGAAATAGATATTTTTTTTTCTGCAGTCATTCTACACACCTCTCTGCTCTCAGCAGAATCAGCTTAAAATTCAAGCCCCACAGAGCACTGGCTGTTGAGGAATGAGTCCTCCTTGCTAAAACCCAAGGATCTGACATGCACACAAGCAAAGAGACAGAAGATAATCGACTGGAGATCAGTCTCTGCAAAGAGAGCTCCCCGGTTAGGCACAGCCCTGCTCAGCACAGCCCCTGCCCATCCACATACCTGCTCCAAAGCATCATCCCGGCATCATCTCCTCCTCCCTCTGCTCGGAATCCCAAGGGAAGGCACCCCGGGGGAGGCGCCAATCATCCTGGAAGCCAGGCAGCCGATTCACAGCTGGAGCTGCCTCCGCCCCAGATGTTGGTCAATCTGCTCTGGGGGCTGGGGGTGGGAGAGGACGGGGTCGTTCTACCCCTCTCCTTTGAAGGAGGGGGAAAAAAAAATTAAAAAGAGATGACGTTCGGCGGGGCCGGCTCCTGCTTTTTCAGCGTCATGCGGGATGAGGATCATGGGGCTGTCTGTCCCTCTGGGTGGACCCCCCTCCCCCATCCCCAACCACCACCACCCC